>NW_019263193.1:303182-316000 GCF_002742605.1 Olea europaea var. sylvestris
TGGGGGTCAGGACAATTTCAAATGATGTCTAATTTGATATATACTTCTGCAATTAGTTACTACATGTGTCAACTTTGATTAGGGTACAAGTTGTGATTGACTATGCGGATGGTCCCATCATATAGGGTTGCACAAAAAAATATGAAATCGTAAATCGAATAGAAAACGTTGATTTGAAAGCATTGGTTCGGGTAACGTGGACCCATGGTTTTAATTCTCTCAAACTGAACCAAACCATTTCAAAATGATTTGATTTAGGTTTCGATTTTCAAAAATCGCACAAAATCAAACAGGACCCTTTTTTAATTTTTTTTAATTCAAACATTAATTATTATATCTTCTATGTGCTTTTTTTGAACTTATTATACACTTGTGATTTGTGGTTTGGATAAAAAATGTCAGTTTGTATGCCTAGATGATTAATGAATTTGTTTGTGGTTTGAAAAGAACAAAGGACAACGTATTGATTGTATGAAAATGTAATAGTTCTATAACTAGTATTACCACTTTCTACTTCCATAAAGTAGTTAAAGAATGAAATTCGCCAATTCCTAATAAACCTAAACTCTATCAATCTTTATACATCTAAAATTTTCCTGATCAATTTTTATTTAACATCTCACAAACAAGACGAATGAGTTCTAATCAAATTGTAATATCAGAACCTGACTCTACCCTTACCAATCGCTACGTGACGATATAAAAGTCAAACAAGAAATGGTAACTAGAAATGAAGAAAGATGTATTTGTTCTAGTTATAGTTTTTAGTAACCAACTTTGAAAATAATTTATTCATGGATTTTATGGTAAATATAAATGTAATTTAACGTTTAACATTATTAGTTCTCGGTTAAACTTATATATTAACTTGTTTTAAATATATTACTATAATGTCGATGGTAAACCGTGGATTAAAATCGAACCAAACCTGAAATTATGGTTTTCATTGGTTTGGTTCGAAAAATAAAATTGTTTGGTTTGATTTGGAAAAAATTCAAACAGCATAAAATAGTTTGAATTGAAAATATAGTACAAACCATCCAAACCGAACCGCATTTACCACTACTATCATACACTAACATTGTGATCTAAAAAATTAATTGAATTTAATTGTAAACAGATATGTGAGGAAGTTTCATGATTATCCAGACAATTCTAAACTGATTATCAAATTGACTAGATTCTGAAATTTGCCTAAAAAGTTAATGATTGAAGAATTTTTATTTTTTATTTTTTGTGTGATTGACATGTACGGTCTTTTTTTTTTTTTTTTTTTTTTGGGAGAATTTAAGACCAACAGTCTAAACTAGATAGTAAAATCTCACTTGCATGAAATAGAAAGATATTGATTCCTAGACCATAGAAATAACACTCGGACCGAATTTTAAAGGGCTAACTTGCCTTAATTGGAGTAATTATATACGTAATTGAATTTCAAATTGAGGAGTCAAAGAGGTAACTTTTAAGTTAGTGGGACAGTTATTTAAAGTAACTGTTCAAAATAAGTTTCCCATTTAACTCCCTTATGCATGTTCCATAATTGCAGTTACCTTTATGTAATTCTTTAAATTTGAATGATTTTTCCCTTTTCGAATCGCACGCGAAGGCTTAATTACTTCACCTTCCACAACCTTCTTTAAAAAATTTCTCTCTACATTTGATCTCTCAGCTTTCATGTTCTGAGATATTTTCTACAGATAAAAATGGTGAAGACTGAGGTAAGCAAGGAAAAGAAACGTAAGGAAGAAACCTCTGGCAGTACCATAGTTAGGGGAGGAACAGTGTGATAAAGCTCGCGATTGCTGATGCTGCCCAACCTATTTTAGAATCCATTTTATCTCAGGAAGATATGTCAAGCGCAATGGTGGTCTATGAATTCCCTAAACAAACTCCAGTACGTGTCCTCAGAGAAAAGTACTACTCCTATTACATGTCTGGTCAGGCGCCCAAACGATCCAGTCACCTATCTAAGTTGCAATGTAACTATCGGGGAGATAAAAAAGTGAGGAGTTTGAGGGTGATGTTTCAAAGGGTGATGAAATATAGGAGGAAATAAACCATTATCGGAGTGTGGTGATAATAAAAAATAAGATCAACAAACTAAAGGGAAAAGGGTCAGTCCTGACTTCTTTGAGCAAGTATAAGCCATTGTAGAATCAAAAGCTCAAAAATCTGGTTGTCAATTTGATCCATCTTGAGAAAATTTTGAGAAATCAACTGTGATAGCACCAGCTCCACGAGAAGGGGCAATAAGGGCTGAAAAGTGCAAGCAGAAGATAGATGAAGGGTTTGTCGGAAATTTACTTATCATGCACAGCGGAAAATAAATCAGATTTCAATTTCCACCAAGGATCTACTTTGTGTTTAGATAAAAATTGTGATTGAAATTAAACCTTTTGCGAAATCTGCAAACTTCTCTGCTATTATTTTGTTCCAGCAACCCTGATCTACCACCCACAGCTATCCAATTGTAACAGAGGAGTGTCATTGATTACAACACTTGAACAAAGAGAAATCAAGATTCTTTCAATGGTGAGTTGAAGAGACGGGTTCATGGGGAAAATTTTTATCAGAATTCTGAGAACGTTAAACACATATTTTCAATTCAAATAATTTATATTTGGAAAGATAATTAAGTAAAGATTCTAGAACATTTTATGGATCTGAATTTGGACATCTCTGTTGAAAGTTATTGCAATTATACTCTTAACTGTCCAGCTGCCTAATACACCTAAGAACAAAGGAGTTTTCTTATTTTCAAGGTTCCTAGAAGACTTTAATGTATATGAATGATGAATGAACGAATTTGTCGTTTAGACTTCATGTATGTTCATTTAATTTAATTACTCATGCTTGGAGGGTTGTTCCAAGTCACAACTATATAACTCACATCATTGCAAGCCTAGAGGTAGAGAGGGTTTTGAATAAAAAATTATGTCTTTAGAGAGGTGTTTATCATTCTCTTCTTAACTCTGTATCTTTTGGTGGATTCCAAGAGTGGTGAGTTTTCTCAGCCTTGTAGCCCTTGTTTAATATCTTCGGGGGGTGATTTCTATATTCCTTAGGTATTTACTTGGGTGGTAGGCTCCAAGTCCCTAGTTCTCTTTTCTTTATCCATCTTCAATTCAACCCACTGTCAATTGGTATCAAAGCCTCGATTATCATGGTTCGTCTTTGCCGAGGTAGAGAAAGAGATGTTCGTGATATCAAAAATGAAGAACTACGGAGACAAGTGCAAGAACTTCGGCAATAGTTGGCCCAATTTGAGCTCGCTCAAAATAACAATGGCGAAAATTCGGAGAAAGAGCATGTAAGTAAAGAAGAAGACAAACCGAAACCATAGTGATAACTCTTCTGCTCATTTTTGTCCTCAAAGAGTTAATAATCTTGATTGTGAATTCAACATTAAAGTGGATATTCCCGAGTTCAAAGGAAGAATGCAACCGGATGAATTTCTTGAATGGCTTCATATTGTTGAAAGAATTTTTAATTATAAAGACATGCCTGATCATTCCAAAGTAAAGTTAATTACTTTGAAATTAAGGAAGCATGCCGCTTTATGGTGGGAGAATCTCAAAAGAATTGCTTCTCAGGTTCCGTGAATAACCGGGACATTGAGGAATATCCAGAAAGGCATTTCGGGAAAAATATTAAATAAAAATGAAGCAGAAGAACCCAAATTCCAAATGAACAAATTCAAACTTGAAAAAGATCTTTCTGATTCTTACATGCAAGATGTTTTTCTTAAATACCACAATCTTAAGCAAAAGGAGCTGACCATTGAGGAATATACTGCTCTGAACTTCTTTATGATGAAATATGATCTTGTTGAACTAGAAGGGCAAACTGTAGCCCGATATCTTGGTGGACTTAAGACTGAAAGTGTTAATGTTGTTCAACTACAACCATATTGGAGTTACAACGATGTTTGCAAGCTTGCTCTTAAGGTTTAGAAACAACAAAAGGAAGCTCATGGTCGTACCGTTCGATCTAATGTTCGTGATAGTACTACTTCCAAAACCCCTCCACCAATCAAACCTAATTCAAAATCAACTTCAAAAGGAGATATTGGATCTAGCTTGAAGCAACTAGCACCAGGGAATTCTCGTTGCTATTTTAAATGTCAAGGTTATGGACATATTGTATCCGAATGTCCTAATTGTCGAATCATCAGTATAGTTGAAGAGGAAAGTGACAAAGGGGTGAATGAAGGCTCACTTGAAGTTCTAGAAAATTCATTAGAAGAAGAGGAAGAAATTATCTACGCAGATTGCAGAGAGTTGTTGGTAACTTAAAGGAGCTTAAATATTGTTCAAAAAGAAGATAAAGATGACTGGCTTTGGAAGAACATCTTTCACACTAAGTGCACTTCTTTTGGCAAGGTTTGTGACATGATATTGATGGTGGCAGTTTTGAGAATGTGATGTCAACAAAAATGGTGGACAAGTTGAATTTGAAGATGGAGAATCATCCTCATCCTTACAGGCTTTCATGGCTCTACAAAGACAATGAAATCAAGGTAAACAAGCGTTGTCTTGTTTCTTTTTCTATTGGCAAGAAATATAAAGATGCAGTATGGTGCAATATTGCCCCTATAGATGCTTGTCATTTACTTCTTGGATGTCCATGGCAATATGATAAAAGAACTATTCATGATAGAAGAACTATTCATGATGGCTACAAGAATACCCACACTTTCTTCAGGGACGGAGTCAAAATTATTTTGGGGCCTTTTAAAGAAGAAACTATTTCCAAGCCTTCAAAAGCGGAGGAAAATAATTTTCTAACTCTTTCGGATTGCAAAAGAGAATTGGAAATGGGTATTCAGGCCTATGCTTTCATGATTGTTGAAGAAAACGATGTTTAAAAAAATTTACCTCATGTCATGAAACACCTTCTTCAAGAATTTCACGATGTTGTACCCAAGGTAATTCGACTTGGCCTCCCACCCATGAGAGATATTCAACATCATATTAATTTTATTCCAGGTGCTATCTTGCCAAATAAATCAGCCGACAAGATGAGTCCAAAAGAACACGAAGAACTACAAAGACAAGTGGATGATCTCTTGGCAAACGGATTGGTGAAAGAAAGCACGAGTCCTTGTGTTGTACTAGCTCTCTTAGTTTCGAAAATGGATGGTTCATGGCGAATGTGCGTGGATAGTAGAGCTATAAATAAAATCACTATTGACTATTGCTTTCCCATTCCTCGACTAGATGATCTTCTTGACCAACTTTTTGGAGCATCTATATTTTCGAAGATTGATCTTCGCAGCAGCTATCATCAAATTCAAATGAGACATGGACATGAGTGAAAAACAACCTTCAAAACACGTAATGGTCTCTGTGAATGGATGGTTATGTCATTTGATCTTTCTAATGCTCCAAGCACATTTATGCGCTTAATGGATCATGCCTTCAAACATCTCATTGGAAAATTTGTTGTGGTATATTTCGATGATATTCTCATCTACAGCAAAAATGAAGAACAACACTTGCATCATCTTCATGAGGGAGGGGATCAAAATGGATCAAAGTAAAGTTGAGGCTTCTAAAGTGTCCTCCCAGTCCTCCCGAATGAGCTTCAACAATAATAGACTCCCTTGGTGAACATTGGGGAATACACAGACGATTTGCCTTGAAAAGAAAACCATCGTGTAATAGAAATTATTGATGACATCCATGTTTACATTTTTTCCAAATACCTTCAAAGAGAGGATCTTTTTCATAAAGTTCTTTTAGAATTTCAAAATCCACAATCTTTACTTGCAATTGTATCTGCAAAGAGTACATGAAAACTGCAAACAAGCATCGCCAACATGTGGAATTCAAGGAAGGTGATTTAGTTTGGGTTCATCTTCGAAAGGAACGCTTTCCTCAAGCAAAGTATGCTAAGCTTCATCCTAAGACCGATGGACCTTTCTTCTAGATATGGTGTTTCCAACACATTTAATGTTGCAGATTTTTCTCATTACCATGGTGAAAATGACAATTTGGAATTGAGGGAAATTCTTTTCCAACCAGGGAGATTGACTACAACACTTGACCAAAGAGAAATCAAGATTATTTCAATGGTGAGTTGAAGAGATAGGTTCATGGGGAAACTTTCATCAGAATTCTGAGAACGTTAAACACATATTTTCCATTCACATAATATATTGTTGGAAAGATAATTAAGTAAGGATTCTAAACATTTAAGGATTCTAGAACATTTTACGGATCTGAATTTGGACATCTCTATGGAAAGTTATTGCAATTATACTCTTGACTATCCAGCTGCCTAATACACCCGAGAATACAAGGAGTTTTCATATTTTCAAGGTTCCTAGAAGACTTTAATGTATATGAATGATGAATGACCGAATTCATCTTTTAGACTTCATGTATGTTCATTTAATTTAATTACTCATGTTTGATGGATTGTTCCAAAGTCACAACTATATAACCCACATCATTGCAAGCCTTGAGGTAGAGTGAGTTTTGAATAAAAATTATGTCTTTTGAGAGGTGTTTATCATTCTCTTCTTAACTCTATACCTTTTGGTGGATTCCAAGAGTGGTGAGTTTTCTTAGCCTTGTAGCCCTTGTTTAATATCTTCGGGTGGTGATTTTTATATCCCTTAGGTATTCACTTGGGTGGTAGGCTCCTGGCCCCTAGTTTGTTTGTTTTTTTTTTTTATAACTCAGGTGTCCAAGCTCCGCCTGACTAATCCTGAGGAGTGGTGACCTTCCTCCGTTGTTCTCTTTTCTTTATCCATCTTCAATTCAACCCAGTGTCAAATTGTCCAACCTCCAATGGAATTCCACAAAAGAACTAAATTGTAGGGAATCAGGATTTTTTCCTCTTGTGCTAGCCAGAAAATAATATTCTATAAAGATTCTAAACCCTAACTACTTATTTATATAAGCTCAAACGGGCTTGGTCTGTCTCTTGACCCTGTCCAATATTTAATTAAAATAAGTCCATGAATCAATTATTCCAATTAATTAATTCAAACCTATAAATAAGCCACAAAATTAATTAATTATCCAACACTTATTAAATTAATTAATTGACAAATCATAATCTTCTAGTTCTTCTTCGATGTGCGACCCATCAGGTTCTCAATCACGATACCTAACGACATAAATTATTACTTTGATCTAATCAAAATTGATAAATTAAAATATCATTTTAATTTATTACCAATTCATATTCGTCGTCCCATATTGATATCTAATAATGTGTCAGGGAAAAACATGTGACGAAAAATGTGGTATGACAAAACCAAACTCATTCGTTTACCGTGAAACTATAATCCTTGCAACAATATGATCCGATCAATTACGAGCTATGGAAGTGTGTCAATTTCGATTATCGGTCATATCTTTCATTCCACTTTTAAGTCAATATAAGTCGAAAACTGCTATTCGACTTCTAAATACACGTCGGTCAATGATTTCGTTATCAAGTTAACTGAATGAAATGTAGATCATAATCTCATACTATCTAAGAGTGATGAATCATCTATTGGTTATTCAAAACCTTAATATGACTCTAAACATACCCGAGCGACGCCGTATTAGCTACCCTTAGTAGAGCAACATCCAACACCGCCAAAGATGACTGTTCTCATATGAGGCACTATGATGATGTCAAGCAAAAGACCAACTCCACTATCGAACGTTAGAGAATAACCACTAATACTCAGATAGTTATCCATGTGGAATCTCTCAACGGTCTCCAATGATTTGTTCTATAACAAAACATACATGTGCTTATTTAAATGTCACCAAAGGTTAGCTTGTGAGATCAGCTACTTACTTCACAAGTAAGAAATGACGCACTTGATAGTCTATCTGTAATAACGATATTTGTATCTCATTAATACTTACAACCATGGATTATTTAAGATTCAATCACATGTAATTTACATCTCACGATTACAACTCCTTATGATTAACAAATTACTGAAACTTGAATTTACGGACTCTATTATTTAATATAATTCATAAGAATATAAATTTAGATAAATAATAGATTTTAACAAAATTAAATGCAATAAATATATTAAAAGTGCTTACAACCTAAATTGATTGGAGATAGAGCATAATACTTACAAACTCCTACTTGCACTAGATCCAATCACTCATGTATCTAATACCATAAGCGTTCACATGACGATCATGTTTTATTTGTGATAACGAATTTGTCTATGGATCTGCAATATTATTATCTTTGGGAAGTCGCTCTATCTTTACGTCATTTCTTTGTATAATCTTCCTGATGAGATGATACCACTTCAGTACATGTTTGGATCGTTGATGAGACCTCAGTTCCTTCACTTGCACGATGGCTCCATTATCATCACAATATAGAGGTATGTGATCAACAATGCTAGGAACAACTCTCATTGATGAACTTCTTGATCTATACAGCTTCATTCGCTACTTCAGAAGTAGCAATGTGCTCGACTTCTGTTGTTGAATCAGCGGTTGTCTCCTGTTTGGAACTTTTCCAACTAATCGCTCCGTTGTTGAGAGTAAACATATATCGAAATTGAGACTTTTTATTATTCTTGTCAGATTGAAAGCTAGCGTCAGTATTCCCATAAACCTTCAGTTTATCTCCTCCATATATCAAGAACACATCTTTAGTCCTTCTTAAGTACTTAGGAATGCTCTTAACTGCTATCCAGTGTTTTTCACCAAGGTTTACATGAAACCTCTTGTAACAATTAGAGCATATGAAACATCTGGTCTCTTACATAGCATTGCATACATGATATATCCTATCACTGAAGCATAATGAATGTTTTCAATACGATTCCTTTCATCATATGATTTAGGACACATATCTATTGAGAGGTAAATCCCATGTGACATAGGATACAAGCCTCTCTTGGGCTCTTCCATGTTAAATCTTTTCAAGATTTTATCTATGTATGAAGATTGTGATAAGCTAAGCAATCTTTTAGATCTATCTCTATAGATCTTAAATCCCAATATATACACTGTTTCTCCCATATCTTTCATAGAGAAATTCTTTGACAATCACAATTTTACCGATTAAAGTATTGGGATGTTGTTTCCCATTAATAATATGTCATCCACATATAATATTAGGAATACAATCGCTCTCCCATTTATCTTCTAGTAAACATAATGTTCATCTTCATTTTTTATAAAATCAAAACTTTTGATTGTCTCATCTAAACGATGATTCCAGCTCCTGGAGGCTTGCTGTAATCCATAAATGGATCGATTAAGCTTACATACCTTGTTGGTTTTTTTGGATTCAAAACCTTCTAATTGTGTCGTGTACACTTCCTTTTGCAAGTTTCCATTAAAGAAAGCAATCTTGACATCTATTTGCTATATCTCATAATCATGATATACAGCATTGCAAGCAAAATTCGAATGGATTTCAGCATAGCTACAAGGGAAAAAGTCTCATCAAAGTTAAAACCTTGTCTTTGTGTGCAACCTTTTGCTACTAGCCTTGCATTGTATGTATGGATATTCCGATCCACATCGACCTTTTTCTTGTAAACCCATTGACACGACCCATCCCAAATCACACTAGTGAACCCGAAACGTGACGTGCGCCGATGATAGATGTTGACTAGATGTCAAATCTATCACCAAGGCTAACTATGAGTTATTTCAAAAAATGTATCAAAATCAAATGCTTATAGAAAACATAGTGCGATGGACCAAAATATTTATTTCGTGCTTCATCGATATGAGTTATAATATTCCACATGTCGTGTGGCTCTCATTTCGAAATCATTATGCTCTTCCAGCTAAAAATAATCAATTGCTACTTGTAGGAAAATTCATGGGAAAATATATGAGTTGATAGCTCAGTGAGTGGAGAAGTTCGAAAATAATTATACTTTTTCAATTTTACATTTTTATCGAAAATCGAGTTCATATAATTGAATAACTCGCAAGATAATATCATATAATTATAACCAGAATGTGAGACATTCACATAACGTGATAAAATATCATCTCAAGTCATGATATAAATATAAGCTAGTAATCATGCTATAATCTCATCACATCAAATGTACTGAAAAATCTATTAAAAATGTATCCTCAGATTAAAATCTGCAATATGCCTCCTGGGTTAAGAACTTTCATCACAGGCCTTTGGCCCCCTCCGTGAACGAAAGTCGGCCTCAAAGATCTTTGATATCAATCCACCGCCTACCCTTCTTTCTTTATTATTTTCTAATTATTTTTATTTTTTTTATTTTAAGAGCTTGAGAATTTTGACTTTTCATTTTCATTTTTTTTATTTAAGGTATTACAAAACTCATCCCCTTAAAAGAATTTCGTCCTCGAAATTCAATTAGTCAAACACGTAAGGATATAGAAATCATGTAGAACTCCAAATAATTCTAGACACCTTAGTGTCACTAAGACATGGATATTGGATGACTAAAGTATACATTAGATTTTTAGTCTTATTTGAGACTCATTTTCGACATAGGAAACATTCGATTTGGAAAATGATATCTGAATAAAAGTTGTAGCTCTTTGAGTGAGCTTTTCAATGCACTTTGAATTACCTCAATCGGATATCAGGAGAAGAGGTTATGATAAAAACACTGAAAGTTGTGCAGTGTTAATCGGACTACAACCGGTCGACTAAAACTGTCTGAAATGAAAATTCTCGTTTTTCTCTAGAATTTAAATATTTATTTTCATAAATTATATTCTCAAAGGATCACCCACGTTTTTGACAATAAAAACCCCACTGAATTGAAGCATTTAACCTCAAACTTAAATGGCACCCATGTTTTATCTCTTAAATGAAATTTAACCATTCATTTGCTTTAAGTTATGGGATATTTACCTATAAATGGAGACCTCATTTCACTCATTTTTTCTCACACCAAAAGCAAGAGATTTTACATACTAAAGAAAGAGTTTCCAAGAGAGAAAAAGAGAGGAAGGAAAACTATTTTTCCTAGAAATTTAAGAAGTGTTTTCAAGTATCAATTCTCAACGGTTTTCAAACATCCAAGGAGTGCATTTCTTTCAACGTCCAAGTTTCATTGAAGTTTTCAATTCAAGTTTTCAAAGTTTCAAAAGAATCAATCAAGATAGGTAGAGGTGCAATGTGTTTAATCGTATTAAGTTATAAGTTTCGATTCATGTTAATATTTGTGTGTCAAATGGTAATCCGGTACGGCATACCCCTCTATCTTGAAGAAATGTTCTTATGTCAAATGGTGCCCTCGGGTACGACATACCCCTTCATGTCAAATGGTGCCTCCGGGTACGGCATGTATAAAAAGTTATAAAGTTAATGTTTTGAAATGTATAGCTTGATCACGAATACGCCTATGACACCTATTGAGTTTTTCAACTCACGGGTTTAATCCCATCTCTACAAATTGAAGGAATTCTACCTCGAGCATGGATGAAGGAGAAGATGGAGAGTGATGCAATGAGTCCATGAAAATCCGGTGATTAAGTGATTTGGATTTATTTTTATGAAATATTTTCCAATGTTATTTCTTTAAAGTTTTGAATAACGCAGAATGCGAGAACAAGTTATGTTTTCTTCAAATAAATTACATTTTATTGTTTGAAAAATGATTCAATATTTTTGTTTAAAGTATTTGAAGTATTGTTATTTAAATTATTATCCAAAGATGTAAGCTTCCGTTAAAACGTATATACTTGTTACTAGACCACCGGTTAAGCTAAGTAAAGTAAGTAGCTTTCCGGTTCACTAGGGGTCGGGATGTTACAGCGTGATATCAGAGCAAGGTTTAGTCGGTTCTGTAGACCAAGTATGTTTTTTTAAAAACAAAAGGAAAATGAAAAGTTTAAGGTATTCCATGGCATCGTGCATCCATCCATCAATCTCATCCTATGACCCAGGTATGTTCATGTTTAAAGTTAATGATTATGTTTATATTATGATACTTTGATATGATTTAGAGATGTGTTATTTAAGGATATGTAATGGACTTGGGCAAAAGCTAAGGGTTTAAAGGGAATTGCATGATATGAAAGTTTAAATATTTGCATATTTTCTTTAAGCAAAGAAAAAGTATGATGTATGTGAAAATGCAACAGATATGGCTCGTAGAACAGCTAGGGCATATAGAGAAGCATTTAATCGTAGAATCACTATTCATTCCTATGAAAACTATGTAACTAATCCGACCCGACCGTTTAGCGAACATGTATATGACATCTATGAGAGATGCACGACGGCGGTTAATGCTGGTATGGAGATCACACATATTGAGGCCATAAATAACCTCATACACTCCCTCCCACCTCAATGGAGAGATATGGGAGTCACGGTTAGAGATGAAATGATAGAAGGTAACCCAAACCTGTTCGAGTTTGAGAGGTATTGCCATGCCTTGATTGATTTGTAGGATGATGTAATCCATGAGGATGAGGAGGAACCTTTGGCTGAGAAAGAAGATCCCAAAGAAGAACCAGAGGATGATTTAGAGAATAATCCTGAGCCTGAGCCACAGGTTGAGATGGACATAGAGTCCGGACCTGAGGTGGAAGACTCCCCCGAAGATGAAGCTCCACCAAAGAAGATCCGTAGAACTTATAGGGATTAGATTTAAATCCTTGTAATAGCTTCCCTTATGTTAAGAAATAAAATACTATCTTCTCTGCTTTAATATTCGAAGAATGAAACTAATAAGAACCATATGTTTTGTCTAGAGGAAATGGCCCGCGCAAACCAAAACTTGATAAGAGACTCCCTCCGAGCGGTTCAAGACCTAGGCAGGCAAAACCCGAACCAAGCTCAACCCCTACCACTAGCTCCTAATGTTCCAAACC
>NW_019263193.1:316844-318003 GCF_002742605.1 Olea europaea var. sylvestris
CAAGTAGAATTGACTTGGGAGCAATTCAAAGGGAAAGTAATGGACAAGTACTTTCCCTAGTCCTTGAGGGATCACAAAGAAAGTGAATTCCTCCAACTTAAGCAAAAGACTATGTCCCTGACTGAGTATGAGAGGAAGTTTGATCAACTTTCAAGGTATGTTCCACAGCTGGTGGATACGGAAGATAAGAAGGTACATTAGAAGTTAGTATTCCTTCGGGCAACCCTTTGAATACTGATAGAATAGCCAAGTCAGTAAGTATCGAAGTTGAGGGAAAACCAATGGAAGTAAACCTATACATGATAGAAGTGAAGGATTTTGATGTAATACTAGGCATGGATTGGTTAGGTTGTAATTACGCCACCATCTGATGTAAGGAAATGGAAGTATCATTTCAGAAACCAGGAGAGGAACCATTTTCATTCCTTGGAATAAAGATAAAACCCCTTATTCGACTAGTATCGGCTTTACAAGCTAAGAAGGTGTTGAGAAAAGAAACATGTTAAGGATATCTAGTAAATATCTTAGAAGGAAAACAAGAGACGATAAGGGTTGAAGATGTACCAGTAGTACGGAAATTCGTAGATGTGTTTCCAGAAGATCTATCTGGTATTCCTCTGCTTTAATATTCGAAGAATGAAACTAATAAGAACCATATGTTTTGTCTAGAGGAAATGGCCCGCGCAAACCAAAACTTGATAAGAGACTCTTCCGAGCGGTTCAAGACCTAGGCAGGCAAAACCTGAACCAAGCTCAACCCCTACCACTAGCTCCTAATGTTCTAAACCATGTTTCAGTAGTCGAGCAATTTCGAAGGCACAAGCCCCCTACCTTCAATGGAGCAGCTGATCCACTTGCAGCCGAGGAGTGGCTTCGCAAGTTAGAGCGTATATTTCGATTGATAGGGTGCACGGACGCTCAAAAAGTCCAGTGTTCTGAGTTCATGTTCTCCAGTGATGCAAGTCACTGGTGGAACTCAATGTCAAGGACAAGGACCCCTGCGCAACAAGCACAATTGACTTGGGAGCAATTCAAAGGGGAAGTAATGGACAAGTACTTTCCCCAGTCCTTGAGAGATCACAAAGAAAGTGAATTCCTCCAACTCAAGCAAAAGACTATGTCCCTGACTGAGTATGAGAGGAAGTTTGATCAACTTTCA
>NW_019263193.1:319270-320354 GCF_002742605.1 Olea europaea var. sylvestris
ATAGACAAGTGGAATTCACCATAGACCTAATTCCCGAGGCGACACCAGTATCTAAGGCCCCATACCGAATGGCCTCAAAGGAACTACAGGAAGTAAAGAAGCAGTTGCCAGAACTCCTAGATATGGGCTTCATACGACCAAGCGTATCTCCATAGGGTGCGTCGGTGTTGTTTGTAAAGAAGAAAGATGGAANGAGTGGCTTCGCAAGTTGGAGCGTATATTTCGATTGATAGGGTGCACGGACGCTCAAAAAGTCCAGTGTTCTGAGTTCATGTTCTCCAGTGATGCAAGTCACTGGTGGAACTCAATGTCAAGGACAAGGACCCCTGCGCAACAAGCACAATTGACTTGGGAGCAATTCAAAGGGGAAGTAATGGACAAGTACTTTCCCCAGTCCTTGAGAGATCACAAAGAAAGTGAATTCCTCCAACTCAAGCAAAAGACTATGTCCCTGACTGAGTATGAGAGGAAGTTTGATCAACTTTCAAGGTATGCTCCACATCTGGTGGATACGGAAGATAAGAAGGTACGAAGGTTTGAACAAGGGCTGAACTCGGATACAAGCATGATACTTATGTCCCAGCTGAACTCGGATACAAGCATGATACTTATGTCCCATCGCTTCACCACATACCGTGAAATGCTAGAAAGAGCTCATGCTATTTGGTACCAGAAGACTAACGCCGAATAACATGGTCAACTGTTCAATCAACCGGACAATTGTAATATGGGAAAAAGGAAATGGAATGGCCAGGAAAGGGAAAAGGCAAGTGGCAGAACAAGAAAGCTAATGGCAGAGCCAATGCCAGCAAAAGCATTGTGCCGGATATTGTGCCCTGTTCTAAGTGTGGAAGGACACATCGTGGGCCAGGACATATCATTAGGGATTGTCCCACACATACCCAGAAGAAAGATGATAACAGCGACCAGAACCAGAAAGGGAAAGCACGAGTTTTTACATTGACTCAACAGGATGCAGAGGAAAACTCTAATGTCATAGCAGGTATTCTATTGATAGCCAATACACCTGCTTATGTATTGTTTGATTCAGGAGCTACACACTCCTTTGCTTCAACAACTTTTA
>NW_019263193.1:320600-325798 GCF_002742605.1 Olea europaea var. sylvestris
AATGGAAGCGAACCTATACATGATAGAAATGAAGGATTTTGATGTAATACTAGGCATGGATTGGTTAGGTTGTAATTACGCCACCATCCAATGTAAGGAAATGGAAGTATCATTTCAGAAACCAGGAGAGGAACCATTTTCGCTCCTTGGAATGAAGACGAAACCCCTTATTCGACTAGTATCGGCTTTACAAGCTGAGAAGATGTTGAGAAAAGAAACATGTCAATGATATCTAGTAAATATCTTAGAAGGAAAACAAGAGACGATAAGGGTTGAAGATGTACCAGTAGTACGGAAATTCGTAGATGTGTTTCCAGAAGATCTATCTGGTATTCCACCCGATAGACAAGTGAAATTCACCATAGACCTAATTCCCGGGCGACACCAGTATCTAAGGCCCCATACCGAATGGCCTCAAAGGAACTACAGGAAGTAAAGAAGCAGTTGCCAGAACTCCTAGATATGGGCTTCATACGACCAAGCGTATCTCCATAGGGTGCGTCGGTGTTGTTTGTAAAGAAGAAAGATGGAAGCATGAGGATGTGCATCGATTATAGGGAGATAAATCGATTAACCATCAAGAATAAGTACCCACTCTTGAGGATCGAGGATCTATTAGATCAACTGAAAGGAGCTAAGGTATTTTCCAGGATCGACTTACGATCGGGATACCATCAACTGAAAGTAGAGACAAAGGATATACCTAAGACAGATTTTAAAACTCGATATGGACACTACGAGTTTACGGTGATGCCGTTTGGGCTAACCAACGCACCTACAGTGTTCATGGACCTGATGAATCGAGCGTTTCATCAATACTTGGATAAGTTTGTCATAGTCTTCATCGATGACATTCTGATATATTCCAAGAGTAAGGAGCAACATGAAGAACACTCAAGCATGATACTTATGTCCCATCGCTTCACCACATACCGTGAAATGCTAGAAAGAGCTCATGCTATTTGGTACCAGAAGACTAACGCCGAATAACATGGTCAACTGTTCAATCAACCGGACAATTGTAATATGGGAAAAAGGAAATGGAATGGCCAGGAAAGGGAAAAGGCAAGTGGCAGAACAAGAAAGCTAATGGCGGAGCCAATGCTAGCAAAAGCATTGTGCCTATTATTGCGCCCTGTTCTAAGTGTGGGAGGACACATCGTGGCGAGTGCTTACAAGGGAAAAATGTCTGTTTTCGATGTAGCAAGACAGGACATATCATTAGGGATTGTCCCACACATACCCAGAAGAAAGATGATAACAGCGACCAGAACCAGAAAGGGAAAGCACGAGTTTCTACGGAAGGGTTTGTTATATACAACGACGCATCCAAGCAAGGATTGGGATGTGTATTAATGCAGAATGGAAAAGTGATAGCCTATGCTTCAAGACAATTGAAGAAACATGAGCAGAACTACCCGGCGCATGATTTAAAACTTGCAGTGGTAGTACACGCTTTGAAGATATGGCGACACTAGTTGTATGGATGGAAGTGTGATATCTATACAGATCACAAAAGTCTCAAGTATTTCTTCATACAGAAGGAATTGAATATGCGACAAAGATGATGGTTGGAATTGGTAAACGATTACGACTGCACTATTCACTACCATCCGGGTAAACTGTTATAAGTCGGAAGGTACATTTGAAGTTAGTATTCCTTCGGGCAACCCTTTGAATATTGATTGAATAGACAAGTCAGTAAGTATCAAAGTTGAGGGAAAACCAATGGAAGCGAATCTATACATGATAGAAATGAAGGATTTTGATGTAATACTAGGCATGGATTGGTTAGGTTGTAATTACGCCACCATCCAATGTAAGACTCTGAGTAGAAAATCAATGGGACAATTGGCATCACTACTCATCTCTCAAGTGGAGTTAGTCAAGGACTTGAAAAAGTTGCAGATCGAAGTGGTTACCACACCAGGACAAGTCACTGCTCATCTAGCAGCTTTAATAATTCGACCTACTCTTAGAGATCGAATTATAGAAGCACAAAATAAAGACTCATTTTTGCAGAAGATTAAGAATGAAGTTGGTACCGATAAGAAAAAGGACTTTGGAGTAGCTGATGATCAGGCACTGATATTTAGAGGAAGAATTTGCGTGCCTAAGAATAAAGCCTTGAGAAACGAAATATTGAAAGAAGCTCATTCCACCCCGTACACCGCACATCCCGGTGATACGAGAATGTATTGAAATCTTCGAGATACATTTTGGTGGAGAAATATGAAAAGAAATATAGGGTTGTACGTGCAGAAGTGCATGTTATGTCAACAGGTTAAGGCAGAACACCAAAAACCAGCTGGATTGTTAAATCCACTAGATATACCTGAATGGAAATGGGAAAATATCACGATGGACTTTGTGGTTGGATTCCCGAAGTCAGCAAGAGAAAATAATGCTATATGGGTAGTAGTGGATCGACTAACGAAGTCAGCTCATTTTCTTCCAGTGAAAATGACATTCAGTTTAGACCAATTGGCACAGTTGTACATTAAAGAGGTCGTGAGATTACACGGTGTACCTGTATCCATTGTGTCTGACAGAGACCCAAGGTTCACATCCAAATTTTGAAAAAGTCTACAAGGAGCTATGGGAACGAAGCTGAACTTTAGTACAGCATATCACCCTCAGTCCGATGGTCAGTTGAAAGGACCATCCAAACTTTGGAAGACATGCTGAGAAATGTGTTTTGGATCTAGGAGGTAATTGGGAGTCATACTTACCTCTAGTAGAGTTCGCTTATAATAACAGTTTCCAAGCAACTATTGGAATGGCACCACGCGAAACTCTCTATGGTAGAAGATGTAGATCCCCTGTTCATTGGGATGAAGTCGGAGAGAAGAGAGTTTTGGGATCAGAAATGGTTGAAAGGACGGTCGAGGTAATCGATAAGATCCTTGCAAGAATAAAGGTAGCACAGGATCGACAAAAGAGCTATGCAGATACAAGGATGAAGGATTTAGAATTCCAAGTTGGGGATAAAGTGTTTCTGAAAGTAGCACCGATAAAAGATGTAATTAGATTTGGAAAGAAAGGCAAGCTATGACCCCTGTATATCGGACCTTTCGAGATACTTGATAGAGTCGAAAATGTGGCTTACCTACTAGCTTTGCCATCGGAATTATCGGCAGTGCACAATGTGTTCCATATATCGATGATAAAGAAGTATGTACATGATCCTAATCATGCAGTGAGTTATCAAACCTTGGAGGTACAGAAAGATTTGTTGTACGAGAAACTACCGATCAAGATATTGGATCGAAAAGTGCATAAACTAAGGAATAAAGAGATTCAGCTGGTTAAGATACAGTAGAATCATCACGGCGTAGAAGAAGCCACTTGGGAAGAAGAAAAAGAAGCCTAAGAAAAGTATCCAACACTATTTACCCAATCAAAAGGTAAATTTCGAGGACAAAATTTTAATTAAGGTGTGGGAGATGTAGAATCCCAAATAATTCTAGACACCTTAGTGGCACTAAGACATGGATATTGGATGACTAAAATATACTTCAGATTTTTAGTCTCATTTGAGACCCATTTTCGACATAGGAAACATTCTATTTGAAAAATGATATCTAAATAAAAGTTGTATTTCTTTGAGTTAGCTTTCCAACGCACTTTGAATTACCTCAATCGGATATCCGGAGAAGAAGTTATGATAAGAATACTGAACGTTGTGTAGTGTCAACTGGACTACAACCGGTCGACCGAAACTGCCTGAAATGAAAATTCTTGTTTTTTCACTAGAATTTAAATATTTATTTTCATCAATTATTTTCTCAAAGGACCACCCACGTTTTTGGCAATAAAAATCCCACTAAATTGAAGCATTTAACCTCAAACTTAGATGGCACCCATGTTTTCTCTCTTAAATGAAATTTGACACTTCATTTGCTTTAAGTTATGGGATATTTATCTATAAATAGAGACCTCATTTTACTCATTTTTTCTCATACCAAAAGAAAGAGCTTTAACATACTAAAGAAAGAGTTTTCAAGAGAGAAAAAGAGAGGGAGGAAAACTATTTTTCCTAGAAGTTTAAGAAGTGTTTTCAAGCATCAATTCTCAACGGTTTTCAAATATCCAAGGAGTGCATTTCTTTCAACGTCCAAGTTTCATCGAAGTTTTCAATCCAAGTTTTCAAAATTTCAAAAGCATCAATCAAGGTAGGTAGAGGTGCAATGTGTTTAATCGTGTTAAGTTATAAGTTTCGATTCATGTTAATGTTTGTATGTCAAATCGTACTCCAGTACGACATATCCCTCTATGTTAATGGTTGTATGTCAAATGATACTCAGGTATGGCATGCCCTCTATGTTGAAGAAATGTTCGTATGTCAAATGGTGTCCTCGGGTATGGCATACCCTTCATGTCAAATGGTGCCTCCGGTACGATATGTATGAAAAGTTGTAAAGTTAATGTTTTGAAATGTATAGCTTGATCACGAATGTACCTATAACACCTATTGAGTTTTTCAACTCACGAGTTTAATCCCATCTCTGCAGATTGAAGGAATTCTACCTCGGGCATGGATGGAGGAGAAGACGGAGAGTGATGCAACGAGCCCATGGAAATCTTGTGAATAAGTGATTTGGATTTATTTTTATGAAATGTTTTCCAATGTTATTTCTTTAAAGTTTTGAATAATGCAGAATGCGAGAACAAGTTATGTTTTCTTCAAATAAATTACATTTTGTTGTTTGAAAAATGATTCAGTGTTTTTGTTTAAAATATTTGAAGTATTGTTATTTAAATTATTATCCGAAGATGTAAGCTTCCGCTAAAACGTATGCACTTGTTACTAAATGACCGGTTAAGCTAAGTAAAGTAAGTAGCGTTTCGGTTCACTAGGGGTCGGGGCTTTACAAATCATGTTTAACTTCCGCTACCCATAATGCCTCTTTCATTGAATGATTTTTCTGACAAACTTTTAGTACCAAAATTTAATCTTTCCCATCATAGTTTTAATAACTTCCTAAGAGCCAATATATGGTATTCTTATTTTTTCCTTTTTCCAAATCTTAGGAAAACTCAATTATTTTCCAATTTAAATTTCAAGATACTAATCATATTCTCCAAAACTTCGTCTCATGTCTTGATTTGAACAATTCTCAAATCAAACCTTCTTCTTCTTCTTCTTCCTCTTTCTCCTCCTCCTCCTCCTCCTCCTCCTCCTCCCTCCCCCTCCC
>NW_019263193.1:325828-370860 GCF_002742605.1 Olea europaea var. sylvestris
CTCTCTCTCTCTCTCTCTCTCTCATGTACTAAAATCAAATAGCATTCTTTCACCAATTTCATCACAGTAAACACGTCCTTAGAATATTTTAATATCATATATAACCTCAATTATCGTCGTTTGTGTCTAGTTCTTATAGGTCAATTACATGAAAAAATAGATAATCATCCAACTCCTCTTTAATTAACAAACTAGTTCATAGCCTCTCTTTTGAACTTGTCTTCATAATGTTTGATATTCTGTCAAAAGAAAAATGCACAGTGAAATTTAATTATATAACTTCTTACAACTAACCAAAGATAAATACTCCAATTCCACCATGTAACTAACAATATTGTCTAAATATAATTTTATAAGACTATCTTATGAACTGACTATATCATTCAAAAATAATCTTGTAACCTTCATCAATCTGTCCACAATGATTTTAAATACTATTTTGTCTCCATTCCGTGTATTTGGAATCCCAAACAAAAATATTTGAGGGTAACTACAATTCTAAATCGACAATATCAGCAAAAATTCAACTATTCATGATTTTCTAAAATTCAGGTTATCTCCAACAATCGTTGAGATAGCTCAATATGATGTTTTTTCCTTTAATTCTATATCACTCAATGATAATATATACACAACTTCAATTTCTAACCTTCTAGAATACAAATATATCTTAAAACTCCAGTGATCGATAAGTATCAATGTTTCTCCAATGTGATAACACCACAATTCCTAAATTCAACTCCAATATAACAAACTCTAAATCATGCCTCTTCAACAATCCACTGCATAATCCATAATTTATCATTTTATTTAAAACGCTTTCTAAACCTTAACATGATTTATTATCATAAATCAAATCCTCATTAGCTTTATACATAAGAGCAAATATTTCCTCAAAGTTTAACCAGTTCCGAGCTCTTGATAGCACAACTTTTACATTTCTAAACCCACATTTTTTTGTGCTCTTTCTTTCCATGAAGAGACAATAATAACATTTAATTCATGATAATCTATACTCTTATTCCATAAATAAATCATTGATGTATCGTCAATGCATAATCCATCTTGTATATCACATAAAGACCTTTAGTTAAGATAATGTAACCTAAGGATACTATTTCACAATGAGAAAATGTATATTTGATGATCATCTTAAACTCTAGGCATATCCAACATGTCCTACTTATATTCCTTAACAAATATACTTAGATAAAAATGGAATACTTTGTTCATCATTCATACAATTGAAAACAACCCAAACATTACATCACTAAAATTTCAATAAATTCATCTTAACTTCAAAATTTAACTCGGTGCTTCCAAATTGTATGGAATATAACACAATAATCTAACAAATGACCTTAACAAAATTAATTAACCTAAAAACCCAAATCTATCATCATATTATTTTGCTATAGGACAACCATTATATTATTTACATGCTATACATCATATCATGTTATGATCATGTAACCTTGGTATTTATCGTTATATCGTATGATCTAAAACATTTAATTACATCAATTTTCCTCAATATCACAATATATTAACCTTCATATTTATCACGTGAACATTTCACTTTTTTTTAATTCACATAAACATACCTAAATGCATATATCCATTTGATTCTATTTCTAAAGCAACAAATCACTCCATAATCAGTAATCATTATGAAGTTCATCCATATTATTCTCACATTCCTTATAATCAAATAACTCATCAATACTAGAAATAATTGGAATTATTGTTAATTTTCTTGATGTATAAAATACAAGATAATGTATTGTTATCTATCAATCCACAAATCGTAATTTTGTCTTACACAATTTCTTATCATATAGCATAAATATACACCATTATGATTTCTATTATCATCCCATATGAGTGGCCACAAATCGCCACAAAATTTTGATAACACTGATGACCATTTGGCTTCCCAAGGTAATTAAAATTCTTCACTGATTGTCTCCAATTACACATATTTTATCATTTTCCTTTATTTATTGTGCAAGCTATAATTAAAGATTTTCCTGTGTATACATAAAAAAAATCATGTAGTTCTACATATAAATTGATAATTAAGTGGTCGTAACATTTGTAACTTCGAATGCCCCTCAAAATCAACACAATCTGTTCAAATTTTAATAGGTTACATACACACATAGTTCCAACCCAACAATTAGTAACATTTCCAACCATTAGATCATTGCAACTACCATACTTACATATTAGTCGTCTTTAAATCTGTTGAAAAACATATTTTTCTATTATTTTTGGTTCCATAAATTCGAACTTGAGAGCTTGTGATTTCTGCCACCACGACATGTGACCATACGTATTGAATATGCATGATATGTCAATGCATGAACTACAAAGACTTAAAAAACTTTATACACTATGCTCTGATACCACTTTGACACGATCTATCCCGAATTACCTTATTGGACCCGAAACATGACGTGCACCGACGATAGATGGTGACTAGATGTCAAGCCTATCACCAAGGCTTGCATCAAAATTAAATGCTTATATAAAACATAATGCTATGGGCCAAAATATTTACTTCGTACTTCATCAATATGAGTTATAATATTCAACATGTGTGGCTCTTATTCTGAAATCATTAGGCTCTTCCAACTAAAAATAATCAATTGCTACGTGTAGGAAAAATCGTGGGAAAATATATGAGTTGATAGCTCAGTGAGTGGAGAAGTTCAAAAATAATTATACTTTTCAATTTTACATTTTTATCGAAAATCGAGTTCATATCATTGAATAACTCGCAAGATAACATCATATAATTATAGCCAAAAAATATGAGACATTCACATAACGTGGTAAAATATCATCTCAAGTCATGATATAAACATAAGCTGGTAATCATGCTATAATCTCATCACATCAAATGTACTAGAAAATTTATCAAAAATGTACCCTCTGACTAAAATTAGTGACCTGCCCTTCAGGCTAAGAACTTTCGCCATGGGCCTTTGGCCCCCTCTGTGAACGAAAGCCGGTCTCAAAGACCTCTGGTAATCAATTATAGCACAAGGTCAAGGCCCTTCTGTGAATTATATATACACGGTCGAGACCAATATCCGGTCAAGTCCCCTCTGTGTAGGATAGAACACACCAAAGCCCCTCTGTGAACTAGAAGAAATATATAATCACAGGTACTTTTCTGGCCGATCTCAATATTACATGTCTCACATAGCAAACAAATCTCAATATCACATGTCTTACATACCAAGTCATAAATGTACCATAAATAATCTTTGAGATTTCACATGTATCATAATAAAAGATATTTTCATAATAACCATATAATTCGGACACATAATTGCACATAGTTTGATAATATATTTAATTCGTAAATACTTTAAAAATAATTATATTCTTTCCACTCGCAGAACTATGCAAAATCAACTCGATTGGTAAGTTGTCCTGATGTCTGTATCGTCGCCTGAAATATGATATAATTTTTAAATTAACAATTAATTATTTTAAGTAATCTCAATGAATAAATAGACGATACCTAAACTTAATCATTTCACGTTTAAGCGATTTCTGAAATCTCTTTAATAACTAAAACTAGTTTTTCTTTCATTTTACTCAATTACATAGCTTATTATACTTAACCACTTCAATAAAATTAAATTTAATCTAATAATCTAATAACTATAAAATTAAACATAATTTGACAATACGTAACTTTTTACTTATCTTTGACTTTGAAGAATTTCAGCCTAATAGTAGAAGAAACTATTTCTAACATGTTGGCGAAAATTTTCTATTTTTTTCTTCTTTTTTCCCCCCTTCTCCTTTTCCTCTTTCCTCTTTTTCTCTCTGGTTCGTTCTCTCTTGTGTGTGTTTTGTGTGAATAATGGATTTGGATATCAATCCACCGCCTACCCTTCTTTCTTTATTATTTTCCTATTTATTATTTATTTTATTTTAAGAGCTTGAGAATTTTGACTTTTCATCTTCATTTTTTTTTCATTTTTTTGTTTAAGGTATTACACCCATTTACAACATATATGTTTTATCCCATTAGGAAGGTCGACCAAGGTCCAAACCTTGTTCCCATACTTTTGAGCTCATTTTAGATTCAATGGCCTCTTGCCATCTCTTTGAGTCAACACTTGACTTTGCTTCTGCGTAATAAGTACTAATTGTGAATTCGTATCTTTTGGGAGGTCGAATGATCCTACTTGATTTACGCTGAGCAAGAGTGTCCTCAGGAATCTCTACATTCTGATCAAGGGTCTGTCCCTCAGCAAGTATGAGATTAGTTTGGGTTCATCTAATTGGTCAACGGTATTTGTAGATTCAAGAATTTCTTCAAGTTCTATCTTGCTCCCACTATCCCCTCTTAGAATACTCTTTTTTCTATGAATATGGCATGACTTGAGATTAACATCTTCTTCTCAATGGTATTGTAGAACTGATACCCCATTGTCTCCTTTTGATTTTCTACAAATACCCATTTATCGGATTTAGTTTCAAGATTATCCGACTCATTACGTGTCACATAAGCGTCACAACCCAAACTTTCATATGAGATAAGTTTGGTTTTTTTCTCTCCATAACTCATATGGAGTTTTGTTAACCAATTTAGATGGGGACACGATTTAGTGTATAGTATGTAGCAATTAGTACATGAACCCAAAACAATTTCGGGTTGTTTACATGACTCATCATTGATCGTGCCATACCTAACATGTGCGATTCCTCCACTCAGGTACACCATTATGTTGCGGTGTATATGACGGAGTCCAATGCGACAGAATCTCATTCTCTTTTAGATAATATAAAAATTTTCCCATTAAATATTCTCCACCTCAATCCAATCTCAGCGTGAGAACTGTCTATCTATTTCAATTTTAAATTTGTTAAACTTTTCAAGTGCTTCGTGCTTGAACTTCATCAGATATATATAATCATATCTAGAGTGATCATTAGTAACTGTGATGAAGTAAGAGGAACCACCGCTAGCAGTGATTGACATGGGTCCACATACATCAGTATGTATTAGTCCCAGCAGCTTTGCAGCTCTTTCTCCTTTTCCACTGAAAGGAAAATTGGTCATCTTGACTAATAGGCACGACTCGTATTTGTCAAATAATTCAAAATCAATTGACATCAAGTATCCATCTTTATGTAACTTGAAAATGTTTCTCTCATTGATATGACCCAGTCTGCAATGCCAAAGATATGTATTGTTTAGATCATCACTTTTAAGCCTTTTATTTTCTATACTCATAATAGAAGACTCGGTATCAAGAATATAAATACAGTTTTGTAATATACCATAATTATAAAAGATCTCATCTTTATAAAATAAACAACGATCATTCTTAATATTAATTGAAAAATTATTCATGTCCAAACATGAAATAGAAGTAATGGCAGGAACAAAATAGAAATTTTCTAATTCTAATACTAAGTCCGAAGGCAATGATAAAAAGTACGTCCCTACAGCTAATGCATCATCTCTTGCTTCATTCCCCACATGTAGGTCAACTTCTCTTTTCTACAGTGATCTACTTATCTTCAGTCCCTACATATTTATACAAATATGAGATCCATATCCGGTATCTAATACCCGAGAAGCTAATGAAGTAAACATATTGATCTCGATAACAAAAATACGAACTACAAGCTTCAGAAGACTTCTTTCCTTTCAAACTTGCAAGGTAAGCCTTGCAGTTCCTCTTCCGATGATCTTTCACTCCACTGTGATAGCACGAGGTATCAAACTTGGAATTGTCCGCTTTGTTATTGCTCTTAGCCTTCTTGGATGTTTTCTTAAAACTTCCTTTGGTCTTCCTCTTAGAGCCTTGGAGAATTGAATGGCAAAGACATGCTTAGTACTAGCTTTGACATTTGGCTCGATATTCTTAAGAGTATTAAGCAACTCGGGGAGTGTGCATTCGATCTTATTCATGTTAAAGTTCATGATGAACTATGAATAACTCTCTGACAGAGGTTGTAGAACCAAGTCAATATTTAATTCGTGATCCATGATAAAATCCAATTGGCCTAATTTCTTAATAAAACCAATCATCTTCAGAACATGAACACTGATTGAAGATCATTCTTCCATTTTGCACTGGTACAGTTGCTTGGAGGTCTCATATCTCTCCACATGTGATTGTTCATCATACAACTCCTTAAGATGAAGAATCATAATGTAAGTATCCATACCCTCATGTTGCTTCTACAACTCAGGTGACATAGATGCAAGCGTCACACATGCTGTTGTATTATCGTCATCACTGTGTTTGTTATAAGTAGCCACCTCTTACTCAATAGAGTTTTCAGTAGTTACCTCTAGAAAGGACTGCTCAAGGCATTCCCATTTTCTCATGCCTGAGAACAATTCTCAAATTGCGGTGCCAATCAAAAATTTTGGTCTGATCAATTTATTGGCATCTAATATGTCTCTCAAATTCATATGATTACTCATGATTCAAAATTGTAAATGATGAAAATAAAAAAACAATATGCATTATAATGCATTGTAAAAATTTAATATAGACTTTAATTAAACGTGCTCCCACTGTTTAAAATAAATTCATGACCCTCACACATAAATTGTTGGAATCTACATTTGGTTCCCAGTGGGCTAAGATCTCATCGTTATATCAAGATCCTGAATGTACTAAAAAAACCTTAATAAAACATTTGGGCAGATACTATTATTAATTGTATCTCTATATAACTCCCAGATCATTAACCTAACAACTCTTGGTCTTCACACATCTTCATGAGTGAACTCAACAAAAGATAAATTTTAGTTAAGTTGAACCCAACATTTAGAAATATTAAATATTTCACAGTGTCAATATATACCTAATAGGCTAGCCTTAAGTGTACCCAACAAATTGAGATCGATTTAAAACTCTCATTTTTCACTTTAATGATGGAAGGCAAATCATAATACCGACTTAATTTTTCAACTAGGGATGATCATATAATGGTCTCATCAATATAGTCATATATTTAATCATACATCAAGTATGCAAATAAAAATATATATAATAGTAATATGGATTATTATTGACTTATTCTATTTAGTCTTCCCAAGCTAAAAGGAAGACTAGTTGGTCAATTTTTAGGGGGTATAGTACTGAATCAGCATCAATGCACCATCTCCATGGTTTTTTCATTTTTCTTGCATCTTCAATTATTCCAGCTACAACCTATATCATATACTAGTTGGCACGTAAGCGTAAATGAAATAGGACTCGCAGGCCTATAATGATAATAACAACGGACTCCCAAGTCCAAAAATAATCAAGAGCTCGCAAGTCCATAACAACAATAATAATAACGGACTCACGGGTCTAAAATAATTAAGAGCTAGCAGACTCATAAAACGACAGTAATTAAATCAACAATTCAACACATGCACATGGTTGAATCCATAATTATCCATTAATAGACATTCATCACATAAATGTTTTACATGTAATATCTAATATTATATGCAGACATGTCTCAAGAATCTAACAATTATAGTCGTCAAAACTCATTTAAATAAATGGACCGAAATAATTAATTAATCATATTAATTAATTAACTTAATTGGTGGGCCTATTTAATTAAAATTAAATTCTAATTGAATCCCGGATTAGAATCCAACTCTAATTCCATAATTATAGGGCGAAGTAATTTAATTAAAATTAAATTTTAATTAAATATTATATTTGAGTCCAACTCTAATTCTTTAAAATTTTAGGGTGGGATAATTTAATTAAAATCAAATGTTAATTAATTATCAAATTAGAGTCCTACTCTAATTTCAAGATATAATTAACATTAGATTAGAGTCCAACTCTAATTGAAATTGAATTAATATTTTAGTTTATGACAAAACTCCTAAAAAAAAAATCAATTGAGGGTTAAAGTTAAATATTTAAGTTAAAATCTAATTTTAACAAAAATATAAAAGTCGTCAATTTTAAATAAAAATTAAATTTTGGGCCAATTTAAACTATGGGTCAAACCCAATTAAAAACACAATTTTAAAAGAGGGAATTACATAAAACCAGAATTTTAAAGATTCAATTTAAAAAATCAGAGATAAAATTTATTTATACAATAATTAATATTAATAATTCAACCAAAATTGAAAATTCAATGCAAACCCTCCTCTCCCATTTCTCTCTCTACCTTCCTCACTCATGGCAATCGACACTCGATTCCCTCCACTCTCTCCATATCCATCGAACATCACAGCTGCCGGCGTCTCGTTTCCGGTCGCCGTCTTCATCGTCGAAAATCGACAATTCTCTCTCTATGTTCTCACCTGTCTCTCTACCGGAAAAGTGACCCCTGCTGAAATGAAGCCTCGAGAAGTAGCTGAACGTCACCACCTCTATCACATGTCGCTTCAGGGCCAAGTCGCTTGATGTACCTCGTGATTCATGAAGTAGATTTGTAAGATCTGCAAGAAGAGAAGCAGATCTTTTGAGATGAGACTGTGGTTTATTGCTTTGTTGTGTGTTATGGTGGTGGCTACGATCATATGGTAGTGGTAGTGGCTGCGGTGGTGGTGATGTTCGCTGTGTTGGTGAAGGTGGGAATGGCTTTGGATTGAGTTGTTGTCTGTGGTATTTTTTGGTGATATTTGGGTGGTGGTGGTGGCTACTTACATATTTTGGCATTGGCGGTGATGGTCGAAGGTGGTGGTCGTGGTGATTGTGGTATGTTGGTGTTCTGCGATGTGCTGAGGTGGTGGTGGTTCTGGTGGGCGGAACTAGCTAAAAAATTATGTTTGGGTGGTGTTGGTGAGGTTGTGAATTGAGCATTGTTAGTGTGTTTGTTGGCGATGGTTGTGGTGGTTTTTGGCGACGGTGGAGGTTGTTGGTTTCAGAGTTTGGTGTGTGGTGGTGGTGTGGTTACTGTGACGGTTGTCGTGGCGAGTGGTGGTCGGGGTAGATGGAATGGGATGTAGGGGGTGTTTGTGATCAGTAATTTGTGTCTAATAAATAATATATAACCTAAAAATTGCAATTGTGACTAACAAATGAGTTGTGACTAATAAAAATTTTGATTTTGTAATCAATCAATGAATTGTGACATACGAAATTTTTGATTTGTGACTGATCAATGAGATGTCACCAGTAAAAAAATTGATTTTGTGAATGATCAATGAATTGTGATCTATGAAATTTTTGATTTGTGACTGACAAATGAATTGTGGCCAATAAAAAAATTTGATTTTGTGACCAACCAATAAATTGTGACCAATGAAATTTTTGATTTGTGACCGACAAATGAGTTGTAACCAATAAAATTTTTGATTTGTGACTGATCAAATGAATTGCGACCTATGAAATTTTTGATTTGTGACCAACTAATAATTTGTGACCTATAGAATTTTGAATTTGTGACTTATAAATAATTTGTGACCAATTAACTTAATAAGCTGTGACCAAATATATAGATTTGTGACCTTAATATGTTTAATTAATAAAATATTTTTAATCAATTATTTCATTAATAAATTTTAATAGTATCTGAAATTTGAAATTGCAAACCTTCTTCTCTTAATTTTGAAGTATGCTATAAATAAACTCTTACAAATGAATTTTTCCCATTTTAAAACCCCTTTAAAACTCAAAGTCAAAACCCATTTTGAAATTGCAACTTGACCCAAGTTAAAATTAAGAACAGGTCCCTTAACTTCAAAATTTACGTGACAGGATCTTTATTTAAAATTTGCAAGACAACTCTCATAATTAATTGCATACGGGGGCTGCAATTTCATAAATTGCATCAGAGGTCCCCGCCTCCATCTCTACCCAAACCCTAATCCCAGAAAAAAGAAAAAATAAAAAATAAAAATTGTTTTCTTTTCTTCGCCAACGGCGCTGCAGGATGTGGGCTCTTGCCTCTTGATCCATTTTTATTTTTATTTTTTTGTATTTCAAAACTAGTTTTTGAATATGAAATTTATTTTCTTAATTTCTAGATTCAAGAATAACATGAGTAAATCAACTTTTGATTTCATCAACATGTAAATCAATTTCTAACAAATACAAAGTAGGATTTGATACAACTGTTTGGAATTTTCTTATCATGCACAATGGAAAATAAATTAGATTTCAATTCCCATCAAAGATCTATTTTGTGTTTGGATAGAAATTGTGATAGAAATTATACCTTTTGCGAAATCTGCAAACTCCTTTACATTCTTTTGCTCCGAAAACCTTGATCTGCCACCCACAGCTGTCAAATTGTTTAGCCTCCAATGAAATTTCACACAGAGAGCAAGATTGTAGGGAACTAAGGTTTTCTCCTCTTTTGCTAGTAAGAAAATAAATTTTACTATAAATTCTAAACCCTAGGTGCTTATTTATATAAGCCCAAACGGACTTGGTCAGCCTTCTGACCCGATCCAATATTTAATTAACCCATTTAATTAAATTAGGTCCATGAATTAATTTATTTAATTCATTCGGACTTATAAATAAGTAATCCAATTAATTAATTTATCAAACACTTGTTAAATTATTTGATTGACAAATCATAGTTTTCTAGTTCTTCTTTTGTTTGTGACTCATCAGGTTCTCAATCACGATGACTATTGACGTGAATTATTATTTTGATCTAATCAAAATTGATAAATTAAAATATCATTTTAATTTATTACATTCGTCGTCCCAGATTGACATCTAGTAATGTGTCATGGCAATACATGTGATGGAAAATGTCATGTAGAATGACAACCATACTCTTTCGTTTATTGTGAAACTATAATTTCTTCGTCAATATGATTCGATTAATTACGCGATATAGAAGTGTGTCAATCCTAATTATCAATCATATCTTTAATTCCACTATTAAATCAATATAAGTCGAAAACTCTTTTTTGACTTCTGAATACACTTCGGCCAAGGATTTCATTATCGACTTAACTAAATGAAATATAGATTATAATCTCTTACTATCTAAGAGTGACGAATCCTCTATTGGTTATTCACAACTTTTATATGATTCTTGACATACCCGAGCGATGTCATATGAACTGCCCTTAAAAAAACAACATCCAACACTGCCTAAAGTACGATTGTCCTCATATAAGGTACTATGATGACCTCAAGTTAAAGGACTAATTCCACTAATGAACGTTAAAGAGTAACCACTGACACTCAAATAGTTATCCATATGAAATCTCTTAGCGGATCTCCAATGTTTTTTCGTTAACAAAACTTTCACGTGCTCATTTAGGTGTCACCACACTTTACCTTGTGGGATCAGCAACTTGCTTTACAAGTATGAAATACAACACATGATGGTTTATCTGTAATAACGATACATGTATCTCGTTAATACTTACGACTATGGATTATTTAAGATTCAATCACACGTAATTTTTATCTCACGATCACGATTCTTTGTTATTAACAAATTAGTGAAACTTGAATTTATGGACTCTATTATTTAATACCATTCATAAGAATATAAATTTAGATAAATAATAAATCTTGATAAAATTAAATGCATTAAACATATTAAAAGTATTTACAATCTAAATCAATTGGAGTTATAACATAACACTTACGGGGTCTGATACACCATTATCGTTATGAAGGGTTTGCCAACTTGAAGGTTGTGCCTAATCCAATCCCCAGTGTACCGTGTTATGTATTGCCTATTGGTCAATCAGAACGGCTGTGTATCATTGAGGGCAACTTAAAGTGATAAAAATCAAGTGGCCTAAATCTTTCTTTGCACTCAAAATTTTTCTAATGAATTTAAGTTTAACTAAGAGGAGCAGCGGAACCATTATTGCATTCTGAACCACCACCCGAGCCCAGTATTTTCAATCCAAACCGAAATAATTCGCAAGTTGTTGGAGAATCTTCAGTTCTTAGGCGATGGCCACATAATGAAGGCGATGAAGATGGTTACTATTGAATTTCCTAAATATCAATCAAACGCGACTACTGACACACTTCTTCCCACAGGAACTTGAAGCATAGTGTTCTGACATCCCCTTAAGTCAGACTGAAGCTGTTGATGTTTCAGCACCTGTGTGTAAAATTCTTTTGACTCGTGCTGTTCTGCCCATAAGGTATAAGGATAATGGAGTTGGGAGGAACATACTGTGTAATGAGATCTGACTGTGGGAAAGTAGTCATTGTACATTGTTTGATCAACAGTCAACTCATACATACGACATTAAAACTCTAATATTAATTTTTGAAATTAAGCTAAACCAAAGAGGGAGATTGTTTGAAAAATATATAACATATTTTTATGAAGTTTATTTATTGGCTTAGTTAACATCTATGTTAATTTTTTAATGTCAAAGGAGTAATTAAAAAAGGTGAAAAGGCTAAGGTTTGTACTGACAGATCGGATGGCAAATTCATTCAACAGAATATGTTAGCTGCGACTTTTTGGTTTTTTCATATTTAAACATGCAACATTTTTCTGCAGCTTGTATATGATAGGCTACTATCCATCCTGGATATTTTCAAATTAGATAATTAAAAAATTTAAGGATAGAATAAATTTAATATTGTCTTTCCCTTATTTAATCTATTAACATATCAAGAATATCTTTGAGCATATTTTGTGATATACAAATTTTATTTCCATGCTTAATGTCTACTATTTGGGTAATTACTTTTAAGCATTTACCTATAAGCAAAGCAATATTAAATGCTTGTTCTTACTTTCTTTTTATTGTTCTTTGTTAATTTTACAAAATTACAAAACGGATCGGATACTATTTTATTTTTGATCAATTAATTTATTGGATTTTTTTACCCTTGGCATGGGGTTTGAGGAAATTTTCTTTTGAAATTTAGCATGTTAAGTCTGGTATTCATGTTAATTAACTCTGATTTTTATAATTTGCATAGTACTAATCTATGAGCATTTAGTACTAATCTTATAATTTGCATAGTACTAATCTATGAGCATTTAGTGATGGAATAGTTTTGTCATTCTGCTTTGATAAACTCCATTTACCTTTCAGGAATCATCAGATGTGATCTCCAACCAATTGAATATACCGACCACAATCACGGAATATTACTGTCCACAACTCCCAAATTAAGTGACTTACAATTTAAATTAAAATAATAAAACCCAAACAGGCAATTAGTAGACAAGCAACGAATAGATATTGACTCGTGTTATTAAAAAAGGTGAAAAGGCTAAGGTTTGTACTGACAGATCGGATGGCAAATTCATTCAACAGAATATGTTAGCTGCGACTTTTAGGTTTTTTCATATTTAAACATGCAACATTTTTCTGCAGCTTGTATATGATAGGCTACTATCCATCCTGGATATTTTCAAATTAGATAATTAAAAAATTTAAGGATAGAATAAATTTAATATTGTCTTTCCCTTATTTAATCTATTAACATATCAAGAATATCTTTGAGCATATTTTGTGATATACAAATTTTATTTCCGTGCTTAATGTCTACTATTTGGGTAATTACTTTTAAGCATTTACCTATAAGCAAAGCACTATTAAATGCTTGTTCTTACTTTCTTTTTATTGTTCTTTGTTAATTTTACAAAATTACAAAACGGATACGGATACTATTTTGTTTTTGATCAATTAATTTATTGGATTCTTTTACCCTTGGCATGGGGTTTGAGGAAATTTTCTTTTGAAATTTAGCATGTTAAGTCTGGTATTCATGTTAATTAACTCTGATTTTTATAATTTGCATAGTACTAATCTATGAGCATTTAGTGATGGAATAGTTTTGTAATTCTGCTTTGATAAACTCCATTTAACTTTCAGGAATCATCAGATGTGACCTCCAACCAATTGAATATACCGACCACAATCATGGAATATTACTGTCCACAACTCCTAAGTTAAGTGACTTACAATTTAAATTAAAATAATAAAACCCAAACAGGCAATTAGTAGACAAGCAACGAATAGATATTGACTCGTGTAAATCAAATTATGTCATTTTGGCACAATCAATTTTGAGTTAGCCCAAGCAGGTCATGGGTTCTTACAGCCATGTTGGCTCTAGGGGCAAGCTGGATCGTGGCACTTTTCGTTCCAATTCATACGACATTATTGTTGGAAAAGTGAATAGTTTTTACTATGCAAGATACCTAAGACAGGATGTAACAAAAAGACATAAAGTGAATTCTTAATAAACCAAGTATCAAGTAAAGAAGATTTTCAAGTAATTACTCTACATTTAGTATCTTAAAATTTCCAAATGTTTCGTCTTAATCTTCACTAACATAAGTTTGATGATTTCATTAGTTATTTCATTTTCTGAAATTAGAAATCTTTTGTTTAAAATTAAAGTTTAGTTATCTTACACTATTATTTAAACCTAAATTGTTCGAGATTAGCAAGCCCCATCATTCTCTAGTCGGATTCATATTTTCAGAAAATCAGATATCCGTTTTTGTTAAAAAAAGTCTAAATGTTAAATCATATTATTTAAAAATTTAAGTGTTAAAGAAAAGTGGTGAGTTTTTAATGTAATTAACGAGTTAAAATCAGAGTTAATTACCCATTATAGCTTAGTCACTGAACCTTTTTTTTTTTTTCTTATTTTCTTAATCTAAGCACTTTGTCTGATTTAATTAACAAAATAACAACAACAATAAGGGGGGGGGGGGGTTGGATATAGCTTAGTCATTGAACCTCCAATTTTGCTTCAATCTAAGCACTTTATCCCACTAAATTAACCGAAAAGAAAGGATTGGATTTCTCAACATAGTGCAGTTATGTATCTCAATATCTAGAGGCAACATTTTGAATCTCAAATAAATTTAAGTGCTTGTTTGATAGGGATATTGATAATTGATTCTTTGACCGTTAAAGATAATATGGGTTCTACCTGTGGGAGAAAAATTTAAAAATAACGGTTGGAATAATAAAATAACAGTAAAAAAATTGGTTTTAATTGGTTTAAAATCTGTACCAAACAAGCACTAAATTTATAAATCTTGTTTCTTATTTGACAAAAACAAATATGTATATTAACAGGCAATTAGTAGACAAGCAACGAATAGATATTGACTCGTGTAAATCAAATTATGTCATTCTGGCACAATCAATTTTGAGTTAGCCCAAGCAGGTCATGGGTTCTTACAGCCATGTTGGCTCTAGGGGCAAGCTGGATCATGGCACTTTTCGTTCCAATTCATACGACATTTTTTGTTGGAAAAGTGAATAGTTTTTACTATGCAAGATACCTAAGACATGAAGTAACAAAAAGACATAAAGTGAATTCTTAATAAACCAAGTATCAAGTAAAGAAGATTTTCAAGTAATTACTCTACATTTAGTATCTTAAAATTTCCAAATGTTCCGTCTTAATCTTTACTAACATAAGTTTGATGATTTCATTAGTTATTTCATTTTCTGAAATTAGAAATCTTTTGTTTAAAATTAAAGTTTAGTTATCTTACACTATTATTTAAACCTAAATTGTTCGAGATTAGCAAGCCCCATCATTCTCTAGTCGGATTCATATTTTCAGAAAATCAGATATCCGTTTTTGTTAAAAAAAGTCTAAATGTTAAATCATATTATTTAAAAATTTAAGTGTTAAAGAAAAGTGGTGAGTTTTTAATGTAATTAACGAGTTAAAATCAGAGTTAATTACCCATTATAGCTTAGTCACTGAACCTTTTTTTTTTTTTCTTATTTTCTTAATCTAAGCACTTTGTCTGATTTAATTAACAAAATAACAACAACAATAAGGGGGGGGGGGGTTGGATATAGCTTAGTCATTGAACCTCCAATTTTGCTTCAATCTAAGCACTTTATCCCACTAAATTAACCGAAAAGAAAGGATTGGATTTCTCAACATAGTGCAGTTATGTATCTCAATATCTAGAGGCAACATTTTGAATCTCAAATAAATTTAAGTGCTTGTTTGATAGGGATTTTGATAATTGATTCTTTGACCGTTAAAGATAATATGGGTTCTACCTGTGGGAGAAAAATTTAAAAATAACGGTTGGAATAATAAAATAACAGTAAAAAAATTGATTTTAATTGGTTTAAAATCTGTACCAAACAAGCACTAAATTTATAAATCTTGTTTCTTATTTGACAAAAACAAATATGTATATTAGATTCACATATTATTTTAATATGATTTAAAGCTGATGGGAACAATAGCCAAGAACATGGATTTGTCAACAAATATGTATAAATATGATTCAAGACATATTTCACGTGAAGAAATTGATAAAAATATTCAAATTGTCTCAAAATCTTGATAAAGTTAATTCTTTGACTGTGAAGAAAAGATTTGGTTTAGGAATTCATTTTTTAGTACTGAATTCCAAACCCCCATACAGGCCGTACAACATAATGGAAGCAAGGTACCTGATTCACTTACCATTATTAGCTATATAAGGACCAGAGGGAACCCCAAGTGGACACCAAGACAGGCACTGAATTCATCAAACATATTGTTTCTTGTTATCCCTCTTTTTGTTTGCAGAAATGGGAAGCCGAACTAGGACCAACCCACTGATGAGTGATAAGCTGCCGGATTCTAAAATCCTTGGTCATGAGAGCGTGAAACCGGGACAGAGTCATGATGAACTGGATCATAGTCCTCCACCACTTCACAATCCTGCAGTTCATCAGAGTACTGCAGCTAGGCCGCTCACGGGTAAAGTTGATCGGCAGGATCGCTACTTTGCGACTGACGATATTGGATTGAACAAGCAAGTTCTGGGCACACATGCTCCAGATTATGTAGATCTTGACGTGAAGCCTGTTCTTTCCATTATCGAGGATATCCTGAAACATTGCAAATCTCTTGACACCGTTCATGTACAATGCTAATTAGCCTTTTCTGTTCTGTTCTACTCTATCTTTGCTGCCAAACATGAATTTTTCTAGACTTTATCCTTAGCTTCATTTAACTGAGACTTTTATATGTTCATAATATAGGAAGCTCAAGTTCCACCACATTCAGAGTCATATGAGATGTCCTTTCAAAATGCTCACTATGACGCGGAGATAGTTCAACTGTTGGCACATCCCATAAACAAAATTTCCTGGGAGGTTTAATGAATCTCCGCTTCTCTCTTGCTCAATGTTGAATATCTTAAAAGAACATCCTGCACTATTAGAGTATTAGTCAATTAACACTTTCATGTGATTATTAGCATTAGTTTCGTAAATGCTGCATAAAACTTCCTTAAAAAAACACATTTTATTTAAATTATCAGCTTAAGAGTATGAATGTCTAATGGAACAGATAATTTGCAAAATTGCTGCTGGAGGAGAATCACATTCAGCAGCCATTGGACTCCTCGAAGCACTGTCGAATTATGCATGGGATGCCAAGGTGGTCGTTATCTTCGCTGCTTTTTCTGTCAGCTATGGTGAATTTTGGCTGGTCGAGCACTTTCAAGTGAAGCATCCACTGGCCAAGGATATTGCAGCTCTCAAGGATCTACCTGAAACAGTGGAGCACAATCAGGAAATGAGAAAAAATTTTGAAGCTGTTTTCAATCTTTTACAGGCTGTACAGACCGTGACTCGCATCATTATAAAGTTCAAGGAGCTCCCCACTCAATACATTAACCGTGATTCACCAGAAATGGCAACCGCGACTGCTCACATTCCAACAACTGTTTATTGGATCATAAGGAGCATTTTGGCGTGTGCATCAATACTCCTGAACCTTGTTGGCAGTGGTCACGAGTATGTTTCCTATTGTGCCTAATTAACTAAGTAAATGAAAGCAAGAAGTGAGAATTTTAAATATACTGACAATTGAATAATTTTGTTGGGGATCAGGTACATTACCTCAACTTCTGAGTCCTGGGAGATATTAAGTCTAGCTAATAAGCTCTCCCACATGTATGAGCATTTGCAGACGCAACTGGAGATTTTGAATGGGATTATTGGTAAGTCACCAACAAACCCACCTTGACATCCCAGTAACTCCTCAAAAAAGTAAAAATTAGTACCCAACGAGCCCTTCTTTACTGCTTTTACGGGGTGGGGGTGGGGGTGGGTTGTTAAGACATGAAGAATAAGAATATGGCACCACTGCACAACTACTTCATTTCTTGAATTATAGCTACTGATATATCACTTAAATGATTGTACTGTTTTACAGAGGCAAATAAGAGAAATGAACAATTTGCTGCTCTGAAAAAACTCTTTGAGACATTACATATTGACAACATGAAGATATTAAGGGCAATTATACGTGCCAGAGAAGATCAAATGCCAATCTTTGATGGGACTAGAAAGATAACTGTTGTCTCCTTACTTGTCCCTGCACAAATTTTTTGATCCCATCCAATTATGTCTAATGTGACCATATCATTTTACATTTTCCTGATGACAGGAACGCCTCCAGGTATTGAGGAGGAAGTATGTCTTGCTACTAATTACAGACCTCGACCTTCCCCACGAAGAGCTCAACATTCTCCATCTGATTTACAACCAAAATTCAATGAGGCACGAATACGAGGTTCTCTGGCTCCCCATTGTTGACCAAGCAACGTCCATGAGCCTAACACAGGAGAGACAATTTTTTGATCTTCGTGGCTCTATGCCATGGTACTCAGTCGATCATCCTTCCTTGGTTGATCCAGTAGCCATTAGGTACATCCGGGAGATATGGAATTTCATCCACATGCCTATACTCGTTGTCTTGGATCCACAAGGAAGAGTGTCAAACGTCAATGCTTTACCGGTAATGTGGATTTGGGGAAGTCTTGCCTTCCCCTTTACTAAGGAAAGGGAATTGGGACTATGGAGAGAGAGTACCTGGAATATTGATTTACTAGCAGACTCCATTGATCCGCGTACCCAGGAGTGGGTACGTACACCATCTTTCGCCCTAAATTATTAACTCTCTTGCTGAAAGCATCAATCACTGATGATAATGCTGTCATCATAACCATGAATATCAAGATTGCTAACTGGTCAATCGTACACGTATGCAACATAATTAACATCATGCCACTTATTGTTTCTGATGCGATCTAAGAGGTTCGAATAGACGGTGAGCGTCAAATTTGTAACACAATGTTAACATATTTTTTTTTGGTCACAGATAAATGACAACAAAACTATATGTTTGTACGGTGGAGAGGATATCGACTGGATTAGGAAATTCACAAGTACAGCGCGAAGCATTGCAAACACATTGCGATTTCCCTTAGAAATGATCTATGTGGGAAAAAGCAATCCAAAGGACAAAGTAAGAAGATGCCATGAAATCATTGACAGAGAACGACTTAGCCACATTTTTTCATTGAAGGACTATTATGATTATGTTTGGTATTTCTGGGTGAGGCTGGGGAGCATGTGGAACTCCAAAATTCAACACGGCATGACCGTTGAGACTGATAAAATAATGCAGGAAATCTTGACAATGCTAACCTATGACGGCAGTGAACAAGGATGGGCTGTTTTCAGCAGGGGTAAACATGACATGACTAAAGGCAAAGGTGACATTTTGCTCACAGTTTTCGACAACTTCGGAAAATGGGGACAAAGGGTGGACCACCCCGATAAATTTGTGCCCGTACTGGATGAGGAGATTACTGGCCTCCACCCTGAACACCACTGCAACCGCCTCATTCTGCCAGGGAACACTGGATACATTCCGGAGACCGTGGTTTGCTCTGACTGTGGACGTATCATGGACAAGTATGTCATGTACCGCTGCTGCACCGACTAGTCTGCTATACTATTACTACTACTACTACAAAGGATTTTACTGCCTTTCTTTGCGACCAAATAAAATTTCATCTGCTGTATTTTCATGGTTTTTCCTTCTCTTGTTTACGAGACTATAGAGTGTGTCGTGATGAAAAAATATATATTGCTACCCTGAATAAACAAAGTTGCCTATCGATTTCTTTATGAAATCCTTGAATTTGAATGCATGGACAGGGAGTTCAACGCGCTACATTAACAACAAAAACTTAAATTTGTTGACTGATTCAAAGATTCGAAAATTAAGATTCCTATTTTGAGGGAGAGTCTTGTGTACAGCATGCATGACAGCCTGAGGGGACCCCACACTCGTGTGAGGTGGCTATAAGAATGTACAGCCCTAAGAGCTGTACATTCGGAATAACCCTTTTAGGGAAGTTTCATTCTTCGAATCGGTAGAACAGTTAATCATACCTCAACAAATCCTCTCAATTTCAAATTCAAAATTCAAAAATTCAAGAATCTCAAACCAAGCAAGCAACTTACGAGAAGAAGTTAAGTTCCAGCAACCAGACAACATCCACAGAATTATTCCAGCATTGAAGAGACAATTTTCCCTATCATATTCCGTTTTTGTAGTGGTAACAAAATGCAGTAATCACCCACAACTTGATAAGATGAAGTAATAATCTGCAGCAGCATATAATGTTCAACAGAATTACTACCACTTCTAGGTGACCACCAACTCGAATAATACCTGAGGATGAAAAGTGAAAATTAACTATCAGAAAAATAAAAATCAAAACATTGACATCAAAGGGGAATGATGTACTAAAGTCTTCGAATATTTTAGTAAGCCATAATAATCTTGATTTCAGTTGAAAAATACGGTAATCACAATGAATAAACCTCAGCCTTTTTTAGTAGAATTTCTGCTAGTGAAAGGAAATGAATATCTTTGAAGATATTAAGATTACACTTTAAAGATTATCTAAAAAAATTGAGAATGAATGTGATGGAATTTCAACAGCGTTTTCTTCAATGGTTGATGATGAAGGGCGAGATTCGAGTTATTTTCCTATTAATAGAAGATAATAATGGCAATCATACCTGATGCACGTCAAATTTGACATTTTATCGTACACCAAGTTTAATAGTATACCATGTGACAATAATAATAATAAGAGTAATGCTATTTACCCTCGCTAGAGTTGTAATCCCAATCTAAGTGACGCTAATATGATATTAATTGATAGATAGAATTAAGTAACTCTTTCAATTTCACTTTTCATTTAACATATTATCTAGTGCAATCTAAATTCGGATTGCAACACCAGTGGAGCTATATAGCATTACTCTAATAATAACCATGCTTGATAAACGCCAAGGTTGACAGTTTGTCATACACTGTGGCAAACCGTCGTTCGCCAAGTTAAATTTAGAAAAGAAATAAAAAAATTCCCACGCATAAAATTTTTGAAAAACATTGGAATGTCAACAATGATGTAATTCAAGAATGTACAAATGGCAAAATCCTAATAATAACATGGGAAGTGTTGATGTAAAATGGCCCAGGCGTCCAAGAATCTCTCTATTTTGTCAATCTCACAAAAGAATACATGTTTAATTCAGTCGAGACAATTGTATATCATGCACGTATGATAATTGTTGGGTTTCGCTATCCAATAAATTTCTAGCAATGATATTAAACATTTTGATTTATATTTAACAGGCTTAGGTCAATGGGTGAATTAATTGTCAACAACTCAATTTAGAGGCTCGATTGGAATACAAACTTGGATAGTTAAAAGTAGCTTAATTTATTAATATTGCTCACAACCCAAATATTCAATTATTGGAGAGCTCTTCTAAGATTCGATCTACTTACATATGTCTTTGCCCAATTGGATACCTAACGTGACCTATATATATTTTTCTCATTATTTGCATGGAACAGTGTGTGCTTTTGCAAGAGATTAAGACTGTGACTGCCTCCTTTTTCTTCGTGCCTGTTGTTCCTTTATTTTTCCCTTGTCTTTGTGGCTTACAAATCACCACCATATTCTTCTCCTTTGTGCGTAAGAATAAAAAGCAACCAAAGTGAATGTCATGGTTGTGGGTCGAAGCCTTTGATTGATTGTGTGATATCGGTTAGTAAATTTAAACTAAGCCTGAAAATTACCAAATTGAAAATCTTGGAGCAAGCTTCCACAACAATTTGTATCAGAGATCCCAGGTGTTGGATTTCCAACCAAAAATCGATCTGTATATAGGGCAAAAATTGGGGTTAGTTGCACAAACCAAGTCCATAGTGGTGTTCTGTAGGCTCAAGCCATTCTATTGGTGCGGTGCATATGGTTGTACGTGCTGCAGATTCTAGGGAAGTTTTCTTTAGACTATTTGATCCTTATTATTTTTCTGACATTTTGATATTGTTTGTTTTCTATTTTAGGTTATACATCTATCTGGACGAATTTTGCCTTTAGACATTTGCGATTCAATCTTTGGCTCAACATGATGCTGCATTTGCTGAAACTTTAGGGTGAATAACAATTACCCTAAAGCAGCAAATTTGCATCTCTTTATCTACGGACCCGTGGGTGATAATAGGATTGTGGCTTCCGTATGGGGATAACTATTGCTTGTACTAGAATTTATGAATTATATGCCCTCTTTGAAGTGTTGGATTTGATTGCAAGTTGATAATTAATTATGTGTTATAATTGCCTATTAAATCACCGTGTGAGGCTGCGTTGTGTGAAAAATTATTTTGGTTGCATACCTCCGTGTTACATTGAATATTCCATTAAGACAGCTTGACCCATTTGACCATTCACTTGATCTAAGATCACAAATCTCATGAAATTCTGGACATTTAGAACAGCGTATATTATAACCTTTAGGATTACTTTGTGCGATTTAATTGTACACTTTGGTTGTTATGTGTTTTTTAAAATGTCTACAGATTTTTATTTAGGAATTTTCAATTAAAATGAGATTTTTCTATTTGACAACAAAAAGTTAAAGGAATTTTGGTTCAATAAAAAGTTTCAAAACTTTCAAATGGCAATTTTTTCGAAAATTTGTCAAAGCAACAAAAAGAAGAATTTGACGAATTTCTATTTTCAGAAAAGTTCATAAAGTTGATACTACAAAAAAATTGTAGGACTTATATTTGCTTAAATTTACTTCCAATAAATTGTATTTACTTGAAAGATTTGTCAGCTTTAAAATAGATTCTTCAAGGATCTTGATGACAATTTGAATGTTTTTAACAAATATGTTTAAAATATTATTAATTGTTATGAAAATATTTCTAAAACCTATAAGGCCATTATTTTGTTTAATTCAATCCTTGACTCATATAGGGATGTTAAGAATGCAATAAAGTATGATAAGAACACATTAATACCCACTTAGGAGAAAGGAAATGGAGATTAAGGTAAATGATTAGGACTAGAACAAAATTTAAGCAAATGGTTTGAGTAGGGCTTAAAATAGTAGTGACTCGAGTGATGAGAATGGTAAGATGACTGGCAAGAGTTGGGACAAGTCTAAGTCTAGTGGTAATCAGTGTTATAGTTATGGTACAGTTGGACACTTTATGAGGGCTGTCTTAAGAAGAAGAATAAGTAGAAAGGTAAGGTGATAGGTGAAGCGAATGTTGTTATTAGGTCTAGTTATGACCCGATTAAGGTTTACTGATTGGAAAACTTAATACTATATGTGCATCTATGTGAAATCTTTTTCTGCATGTATGATTGTTTAATTCTGATGCATTGTAATGTGCTACACTTTTAATCTGTTTAATGGTGTAATTACATGAATCTGATAGTGCTCTTATTATTATGTTGCATGCTTTAGCAGTAAGTGTAACTATTGGTAAGGGTGCATTACTGATATGTGTAAGGGATGTGGAGAATGACATTTAGATAATGAGAGGTTATGTGATTAAGTCTTAGAATTTTCTATCTGTTAAGCCCCGATCAAGTGGAGTGTGAGAGTGACACTTGGAGACCTATTATTCACTTGGATTGAGAGAAGAGTGGGAGTGTCAGAGGATTATTCCAAAGATTTAGGATCTATATTGATTTACTAGTTAAACATGTTTTCGTGACCAATCTAGTCAGCATGGTAGGCGATGAGATTTTTTTTTTCAAGGTTAGAGCAACACGGAAAGGAATAGGATAAGTGTAGTGAAATGTTTTTCGCTGGGCATTTATACATCTGTTGTGTATATATCGGCCATTTGATTGATTAACATGGTATTAGTCTGATGTTCTTTCTATGTTTAGCATGTTTGGAAAGATCTGTTTGTTATCCTATGTTGTATCTTCATTGCATGTTTCATATGTTCATAAGCTCTTGATTGACTATTGCAATTACCTGTTTCTACTTTAGTTTTCTTTACCCAAGTCCTAGTGAATATACGAAGTAGGTATTGTATATATTTTGAGTCTGAAATGTGAGATAAGGATTGTAATTTCAATATTATTTGGTTAGTTGATTATACAAGTATGAACTTTGTGTTGCTTGCTTGCAAATTGATTGGATATCAGTTAGGAGACTTGTTTGTTGTGATACCAAATAAATTCCGAACAGTGATGTTAAGCATTTGATTTATATTTAACGGGCTTGGACCGATGGGTAGATTAATTATTAATTATAAACAACCAATATACCAAAAATGGTCTATTGCAACACATAAAAGGCAACATTCGGTAGTTAAATATTGCTAAAAGGTCTATTGCAACATTTGAATAAGAGAATGTTGCAACTAGTCAATGAAATTGAGTTTCGGCAACATTTTTAAAATAAATGTTGCCAATGATACTTTCCGCAACGTTTTTGGAAAGTTGCGAAAAGTTTTATTTTTTATAACGTTTAAAAAACGTTGCAAAATGTAGACTTTTGGCCCTTTTTTTTCCTTAAACAAGTGAGCAGGCCCAAAACAAGGTAAGGCGGCCCAAGACTAATTCTCCAACACCCTTAACCCAACTTATATATCCAAATCCAATTACCAAAATTCCCAAAATTACCATATGATCAGGGCTTCTCCTCATCTAAGACTTAAGTGTCTGTGCTCGTCTCCGGTCTTCGCCCTTCTGCCGTCGGCACTTCATCATCATATGCAGATCAAACCGTAGAAGAATCGAAGTAGTCAAAGTGTCGAACACTCGAACTTCGATTCTTCAAAGTCTACAGAAGCCAGAAGCGCCTAGCCGCCTGCTACCCGAGTGCCCTGCTTGGCGGTTGCTCGTTCAGTGACTTCAATTGTTCATCTATAAGTGGCAACTGTGGCATGTATAATGTATTATTCAACATTCTTTGTCAGTTTGTCTTTATCACTCGCCTCTGCAATATTAAACAAAAACAATTATTGAAATTTTCGATAAATATTTTGTAAACTTTAGTAATTTTATTGCCCTTTTGATAAAGAATATGTTATATGTGCATCCAACGACCAATCCCATTGCTACTATGTTGAAGAGGAAGAGAATCTTGTTATAAGCTTATAAATTTGCGAAAAAAAAGTTTGAGTGGAATGGGGGGACGATTCGTGTCTAGACTCTGAATTTATTCGGAATAACACCAAATTTGTGATTCTATGAAGTGAAAGAGCAAAAAATAAGATCAATTTTCATTTTAATGTTTTGAATAAGTGCTATTGTGCTAGGATTCATGTCTCGGCTCCAAAGTCATTGAAAGTAGGTTTAGTTTGTAGTGATTGAAAGAGCAAAAATGGCATCAAAGTACAATTGTATGAATTGGATGGAGCAGTAAAAGAAGAATTATATGTACCTGCAGTAGACAGTAGTCATGGTTTTGTATACTTGTTTATAGACAATTTAGTGACTGTTTTTAATACCTAGTCCTCTGTTGAGCATTCATATAAAATGGATAGTGTTTGATTGCACTATAAAGTCAAAAACAGCAATGAATGTTACAACTAGTTCCAAAGTACAAAAGATCAAGCCATTAAGTAGACTTATCTTTAAAGAATGAGCTAATCGGGACACAAGTCCACCGAGAACCCACAAAATCACACCATCACTCTAACCTGATCCATACAGAAAAGGAACCCTCAAATCCTTTACATATTTTCACTCGAAAAATACCAAAAATCAGAAAGAGAATAGAAGATTTGAAGTATCGAATGAGATTTTCAAGATCAAAGAGAAAACCCCAATTTTCAGAGAGAGAACATTTTAAAAGCCAAACGTTAGATAACTGAATGAATAAGCAGAAACCATAAGAAGGATTTTAGCCCTTGGAAGAATCAAGAAGCTAATTAGACAGCTAGGAGAGTAGCAAATGTCAAGATCCAGTGAATGCACACTTTGAAACACATTCACAGCACCACACTTAACTATATCCTTTGCACATTATCTCGTTTCTCAAGCATAGCAAATCTGCCATATGCTTCGGTAATTCGAACTTCCAAGTTAACATCCACTGCTATATATGATTCCTGTCTTACATAATTTAAAAAATTGTGATCAATCACATTTGATATTTAGTTACATTTTAGTTTACAATATCATAATTCATTCATATTTGTGTGTCAATAACAAATTACAAAATATTTCGTGGATAGTGGATAAATAAAAACAAATACCCTTCCAAGTTGTAAAATGACTCAATTTACTTCTGTTAACATCTACTAAAATAACAAAATAATTAGAGGAACCCAAATCAAGAATTCAGGCACAATTCATGGTCTAAGGATGGATAGATTCCTTCTTTCATATTAGAGATAAAGAAAAAAGAAATACAATGTAGGGGCCTTAAAACCTTATTCACTCTTACTTGAAGATGACAATTCTTATTCGTCAAAAAAGAGAATATTACACTACTTTTACTTTTTGCACGTCAAGTTTGAGGCAGAATATAAGCTTCAGCCCCATCTTTCTAGAAGAGATATTTTAACATCATGCTTTTCACTTGGGAGGAAGATAGAATCTTTAAGATCAATGCTACTTTTTTCGCATTAATGAAAAGTTAGGATGACAGGTCTAAAATAAACGCAGAGAAATTATGTCCAGATCATAATGGTCCCTGCCAAATTTCGATGACAAATTCAGTATTACAACATGTATACCATTCTCAATTAGAATTTTTCACGAAATTGTACGACTGTATATAATACTGCTGCTCTCTCTGCTTTATGCACGGACTGCATAAGCGGAAAGCTTCACTAAGTCAGGACTGTTTATGTTAAGAACAAAATTTTACGAGTTTATTCCTCCATTTTACCATTAACTTCACCTTTTATTGCGGAAATCATCTTTTTATCAAATTTCTCGTGTAAAATGACAAATCTATCACCTATTTAAATAATAATAATAAAAAAAAGTTAAAGAATAAATTGCAATCCTTCTGCCAAACTTTTTTAAAAAGTGTAAATGAGTTCAAATAAATTATTAAAAGGATAATTAGCACAAAACGGCCATACCGTTTATTTTTTGACATTTTTACCCTTATTTTTATATTTCATTGCAAAAACCAATTATTTTCATCCATTTTTTCATTTAAAAAAGGTGATTTATGGACTTTATATCTTTATAGTATTAGTCTTTATTACTAATACGTTCTTTATGTCTTTATAGTATTACTAATACTATTCTTTTTGTCTTCTCTTATATTCTTCAAGATCTTGTATCAAAATGCTCAAATACTGAAAGCTAGAATGCTCAGTGGTTTGCCACTTTATCTATAAAGAGTAGTCACCTCTATTTATATTTATTATGGACAATATATGGCTGCTTATGATAACTAGTCAACCTATTTTTCTTTTTTCTAAAGTAAAGCATTTATCTCTAGAAACTTTAAAGGCTGATTTTATATTTAAAACTGAAAGAAGTAATATATATATATATGGTGGATAGTATAGATAGAATTCTAAAATTAGTTGAAAAATTCAAATAATAGGAGAACACTCTACAAGATATTGTGATAAAAATAACATAAAAGCTAAATTATAAATTATAAATGAAAACATAAGGATTAGAATAGTAGAAATCGAACATACAAAAATCAATACGTAGAAGACTTTAATATACGGATTAAAGAGTTATTAGGTTTAAAAATAATAAGTTCCCTCAAGCACTGAGCATAGAGCAGCAACTTTAATGATTAGAAATCATAGTGAAACAAATAAGAGGAAAAACAAGAATGGTCATAAATTACAAAAGATTAAATGATAATATTATTGAAGATAGATATAAAATATCAGACAAAGACGTGTTAATAAATAAAATACAAAACAGCAAAGTATTTTCAAAGACTGGTTGTAAATCTGGATTTTGGCAAATAAAAATGGTAAAAGACTATTATTCGGCAACTTTCACTACACCACTATGACATTTTGAATGTTACTTATGCATTTTGGATTAAAGAATGCGTCTGCTATTTTTCAAAGAAAGTAGATTATATTTTTCACCCTTTTCCATTTGTTTATGTGTATATATGTGATGTTTTAGTACATAATAAAAATCAGAAAGAACGTATGAATAGAAATCGTTTTAAATAAATTTATAGAAAATGGTTCAATTATAAGTAAAAAGAAAATGAAAAAAAAAAGAACAGAAAATTGATTTTAGGAGAAGGAAAGATTCAACTTCAACAACATATATTATAGACAGTTATACAATTTTCATGTAAATTGAAGAAACTAAGAAATTACAAGCTTTTATAGGAATTTTTGAATTTTACTAGACATTTTATTAAAGATTTAGGAAAGAAAGTATGACCTTTGAATAGTAAATTACCTAGTAAAGGATAAAAATATTTTAATCAAACAAACATAGAATCAGTAAAGCGGATAAAAGAAGAAATAAAAAATTTGCCACCTTTAGAATTACCATTAGATAGTTATTATAAAATAGTATAAACTGATGGATATGAACAAGAATGAGGAGTAATCTTATATTACAAACCAAATAAATATTGAAATAAAAAAGAAGAAAAATTTTGTCGCCATGCAAGAGGAAACTATAAAATTAAAGAAAAATACTTAACTAATTTAGATTATTAGATAATAGCTATAACACATAGTATAGAAAGTTTTAAATTATTTTTAAACACTAAATTTATTGTTAGAACAAATTGTGAAGTTATATTAAAAAGATGAAATAATAAATAGCTATAAAGTTAATATAGAACACATAGATGGATAAAAAAATAGTTTTGCAAATAATTTGAGTAGACAAGTAATTAAATTTCTATCTAATTATTTTTTTATTGCAGATGGATCAGAGAATGATATATCAACTTTGGGACTATCACTGTTAGAGTGACCCCACAAGGTTCTAATATTCACTTTAAAGAAAGTAATCTAGAAAAACTTTTAGAAAAAGAGCGTTGTCTACTAGATAATCTCTGGTTGGAATGTCACTTTAAACAAAAATTAAACAGCGCTAACAGTATAATTAATCATTTTAGATAAATTCATAATCAAGTAGAAAGTTGAAATTTTAGTTTCTTGACAGCAATCAAAGGTAGAAAGTTTGGTATATAATTACTGTGTAGAAGTACTAGAACAAATAGAAAGATTTTAGGTCCTTTATTTAAGGGATTTTATACTCTAAAAGAAGCTTTAAATTTTTGTAGGCAGATGTTAAGAATTAATTTTCGTATATCTGATAGAATTAAACAAACTATGCAATCTTGTACTCTCAACCATCATATTCATCCATACAATGCTATGATAATTATGAAATTATGACCAGGATTATTAGAAATTTAAACTGCCAAATGCATACGTTAGAAGAAAGACTAGAAATTTTGGAAGATCAGGTATTTTTATCTAAGCATACCATTACTAAATATCAAAATGAAATTATTCAATTACAAGAAAAATTAGAAAAGCTTAGTTTTGGAAATATTATTGGAAAAACTATTTCTAAAGACATAATTGCTTCCACTGGTAGAAATTATTCTCATAAAATAGAAATACTTATTGAACTAAGAAATTCTACGCTGGAGGGCAGAAAAAAAAAAACTTTGTATGAACTAGAATAAAAAATCAACATTTGTACCAATATTGTTCGAAATTCTATACAGAATCAGTCATACAAAAATTATCGATTTCTCTCAAATTTGAAGATATTATCACAATGAATATCAATATTTTTTTCCATTATGGCCCTAGATACAAATCACCTATAAAAAATCAGCTTTCCTTAGAGATGAGCATCCAACAATTTCCTTTGATTATTCAATTTTTGAAGAAAACCTTTTTTTATTCAGCCTTATAGTTTGATATGATTGATACGTCTATGTTTTAAATGGATCTTTCAGATTTTTTCCCTCCAAATTTAAACAAACCCTCATCAAAGACAATCACCAATATAAAAATAAGACATATTGATTATGGAAGACGATTTTCAGAGGTAGTAGCCATGATGGAGATACAAAATAATGAATTTAGACTTGTATCACAATAGAACAAATGGAGTTTGTCAAGAACATCTTGCCACAAAAGTGGAGACGGGAAAATTTTCAATACTAAACATTCAAGACATAAAATTATATCTAATGGCTTTTCAAGACGCAGATCGTGAACATTGAGAAATCAGTTAGATATAGAAGAATAATACATATGAGATGGAAATAATAATAATGAGATGGATACCGATCTTGAAGAATCATATATTGAAATGATGGAAAAGTGAAATTTAGTACATGACCAATGTACAATAATATAGTATTTAAAGGACGATGGCATAATGGAAAGGGACAATTATTGAAGACAAATTTGGAAGAAGCTAGAAAAGAACAATGTGAGGGGAAAAAATTTCCCCAAAAGATCTATTGTACTTTTAAATTTTAATCACACACTTATAAAGTTAGAGCTTCACTTATTGTTTTATGTCACACACATCTAAAGATATGCAGTTTTATAGGCTGCCATATGTTATCCGCAATAGATAGAAACAGATGTGACTTCTCTATAATATTAAGTGGCAAATCACTGAGCATTTTTTCTCTGTGTTGGAGTTTCTAAATACAAAATCTTAAAAATTGTAAGAGAAGACAAAAAGAATAGTATTAGTAATACTATAAAAGACATAAAGACCATATTATAATAAAGACTAATACTATAAAGACATGAAGACTATAAACGACCTTTTTCATTCCATCTCTCGCCCTAAATTGGTATCAAAGCTTGTCTCAATCCAAATCACATAGTATATGAAAAGAGTAAATTATTTAATTTAGAGCTTCTCAAAAATCTTAAAAGGAAAGATAATTTAGACACATCTACTTTAATTCATAACTTTGATAAGAAAATTTAAGCATCTTTTATATTCTGAAAATAAACAATTAAACAGTATTGTAGACTTAATTTTAAATAGTTTTTTAAACATTCTTTTACATGTGTATGATTAAAATTTAAAAGTACAATAGATCTTTTGGGGAAATTTTTTCCCCTCACATTGTTCTTTTCTAGCTTCTTCCAAATTTGTCTTCAATAATTGTCCCTTTCCATTATGCCATCGTCCTTTAAATACTATATTATTGTACATTGGTCATGTACTAAATTTCACTTTTCCATCATTTCAATATATGATTCTTCAAGATCGGTATCCATCTCATTATTATTATTTCCATCTCATATGTATTATTCTTCTATATCTAACTGATTTCTCAATGTTCACGATCTGCGTCTTGAAAAGCCATTAGATATAATTTTATGTCTTGAATGTTTAGTATTGAAAATTTTCCCGTCTCCACTTTTGTGGCAAGATGTTCTTGACAAACTCCATTTGTTCTATTGTGATACAAGTCTAAATTCATTATTTTGTATCTCCATCATGGCTACTACCTCTGAAAAGTAAATATAAATTTTTGCTATGAATTGAGTGCATATTGGTTTGATTTTACTGTGTGGTTCTAGGTAGATTTTTTTTAGAGGGTATTATTCCCGAAATATTAAGGATTTTCTTTTGTTTTACAAGGCAAGCAAAAGATGAAGTGTTTCTAATGGATCACTTGGGTTGTAAAAAAGCCCACGCCTTCAGCCATTCAAGTTGGTGACTTCTGATTTTGAATTTTTAATGATTTTGGTTTTTTGATTTTCATTTCTGTTGTTGAAAGGTAAATAGTTGTTTTAGTTCATTGTTATCTCCTCAAGGTGGTTAGTCAAATAGGTGAAAAATTATGGTAAACTAAAAAAATAAATAACCAAATAGTTTGATAGTTTGAAGCTGAAAAAAACCATAGAGAATAAAAAAAAGAAGAATAAACCAAAAAAAAAAAAAAAAGGGAAGTAAATTGAAATCACTTGTTGGGGACTTGTGGGAGAAGCTTCTTTCTGCGAGGTAGATTATCAACTTTCACTTTGTTTCATTACTTACATCATTCAAATGTTATAGTTGGTGTGGTGGAAGCTTGTCATTCTTTGGGGTTATGTATTGTGACCTCAGGAGAATTTTCTTCTTGTTGATAGCAAGAGGAGAGGAATCACTTCTCAAAATACTTAATTTTGGTTTATTCATATTCTTAGAGCTAGTTAGTGGAGTGTGTGTAGGGTGTATTTTAGTATGCCACCAATGGCAAGTTAGATTAATAAAATTAAAGATGAAAAATAAAAAAAAAAATTAATAAATAATCAATAGAGGAAAACAAAAAGCTCTACTCCGTACTGTGCGGAAATTTCTAACAAAGAAAAAAAAAAGATTGCACATCTTGTGCGGAGGTACGGAGTCCCCGCAGAAAATGTGCTGAGTCTCCACCAAAAATGTGTAGAGTCTCCGCACACTACAAGTGTGGAGACTCCGCACATTTTGTTCAGAGTGTGTGGAGTCTCCGCACATGGGAAAAGTTGGAGAAAACTCTCTGCATAGTGTGGAGAGTTCTTTTTTTTTTAGAAAAAATTATTTTATATTGAATTCAGAAATTACTGTATAAAAAATAAAGAAAAATGAGTGTTATAATTTTATATCATATCATAATAGTAATCTTTCACTTTAATGCATCTTTTTAAGCTAATAAAATAACAAACTAAAAAGTTGTAAAAGGCAAATTTCAATTATTATAGACAAATATTAGGTTGCGTGATTTTTATGAAAAAAAAGGTTTCACGTTGTGTGGAGTCCTAATGCCACCTAAAATCGTCAAATTATTACCACCAAAATCACCGGTAAAATTTCTATCTCCATCGTATCACTGCTTGAACTTCATCCGCAACCATCAGTATTACATTTTGTGCGGGGTCTCTACATATTTTGTGTGGAGTCTCCGCACATGGGAAAAGTTGGAGAAAACTCTCTGCATAGTTTTTTTTAGAAAAAATTATTTTATATTGAATTCAGAAATTACTGTATAAAAAATAAAGAAAAATGAATGTTGTAATTTTATATCATATCATAATAGTAATCTTTCACTTTAATGCATCTTTTTAAGCTAATAAAATAACAAACTAAAAAGTTGTAAAAGACAAATTTCAATTATTATAGACAAATATTAGGTTGCATGATTTTTATGAAAAAAAAGGTTTCACGTTGTGCGGAGTCCTATACACTTTGTGCGGAGTCTCCGCACCTTTGTTGTGAAGTCTCTGCTATCTCCGTACATGGAGAGACTATGTGCGGAGTCTCTGCACATGGGGAGAGTTGGAGAAAAATCTCCGCACAATGGCTAGCATATATAATAGAATATTTGCAGATGAAAGTACCAATGAAGATAAAGAAAAGTTATATCACATTTATGAAACAATAAATGTGAACCAACAATAAAATTAGCAAGACTGAATGCTCGGTATTCCAACAAAATTGAATTCACCAAATTAACGTCAATTTACCCATGCCTGAGGAGATACCTTCCTAAACATTGCTTCATGTACACTTCCAATAAGGCAAAAAGACATGACACTAAGACACAACACCTGCTCCGGTTAATCTCCGTCCAACACAAAAACAAAACATGGATTCAAGGATAGAAGTGAAGGTCCATCGAAGATGATCAAGTGTATCAAATGTTAACTCAATGTGGTGGAATGCTAAAGGGCTCGGAAGCAATGATGTAAAATTTATGGTTAGATCCATAGCATAAATGGTTCATTTATCCTTGGCTTGACTGATAGGGAACTTTCTTCAGGTTGCGCACTGTTCCGCACCACACCACACTTTGTGTGGAGCAACTGCGCACACAACTTTTTTCCCCCGAGCAATTTTTTTTTAAAGTAGAAATATGAAATTGCTGGTAGAAATTTTGTGACGTCGAGCATAATGCTTGAAACATAGACGGACAAATTGATAAAGAAATGAATATAAAAAGCTCTAGACTCTGAACGCGGAATCACTTTTCCAATTTTCCTCCGATCAACCAAATTACATCGAAGAGGATTCAACTAATTAATTTAGATTTCTATTTTTTTTTTATTTAAATTTGTTGAAATTGCATGATTATTGTCAAGTATGGCGGACGAAAGTTGTTGGCCATCAATGGATCTACTACTATTGGAGCCAATGCAATTGGTGCAGTTGATTATTCCATTTGTGATGTAGATTAAATCTACAAACACACGACAACAATAACCAAACGGATTGAATTCAGAAACAAAGTTTTATTATTTCGTGAACAACCAAGAAAACCCTAGGAGACGTCTTGCAGCATCTTAAATATGAAAGAAAATATAACCTACTGGGCCAGCAGTCCCAAAATGGGCTGGGCTACAAAATGGAAATAACAAGTGCTGAAAATAAATAACACAAAAACTTAAAATGCTGTTTTGACACACTAAACGACTTCAAATGCCCAAAAACCATCGTACGTCACAGCAAAGCTGTGAGTTCAATCCGAAACGCTCGCTACCTTTCCGAAATGGGGTTATGGACCCAAAACGGACACCAAATGCAAAAGTTACATCAATTTCTTTGAAAGCCGACCATCCAACCGTTCCATGTATGCCAATGCCTGTTCCTCCACATAAACCTCATCATTCTCCCCGGGATCAATGGGATTCGCCCTCGAATCAGAACCGGTAGCACTATCTCCCACGTTGTCTCCATGGTATGGCAAAAGATGCTTTACATTAAACACATCAGAAGTCCGTATATGGGAAGGAAGTCTAAGGCGATAGGCGTTGGGGTTGATCTTCTCCACAATTTCCACTGGACCATTGGTACGAGGTGATAACTTCGAATGCTCATGAGATGGCACTCGATCTTTAGTCAGTACCACCCAAACATAATCCCCAACGTCAAAACTCAACAGGACGTCGATGCCGATCAACCGCCTCTTTATACTTACGGTTGGACTCGAGCAGATTAGCTCGTGTTTCCTCGTGAACTTGTTGCAAACTACGAACAAAGTTAACAGCTGTCCCATACAGCCGAGTCTTAGAGGGCAGAGTCAATAAATCAACAGGGCTGCGGGGCAGAATACTATACACAACCTGGAACGGACTGAAACCGGTGCTTCTATTTCTAGCATGATTATACACAAACTCTGCCTGGCTAAGCCGCTGATCCCATGAGCGTAGATTATTCCCAACCAAGCACCGCAACAAGTCACCCAAAGAACGATTAACTACCTCTGTTTGCCCATCAGTTTGAGAGTGATAAGCACTACTAAAATTGAGCGACATGTTAACTGACTTCCATAAACTCCGTCAAAAGTGACCGATGAACCTCGTGTCTCTGTCAGATACGATGGAAGTGGGCAACCCATGCAACCAATAAATCTCTCTGAAAAATAGCTGAGAAACCTTGACAGCATCAGTGGTGCGCTTGCAGGGAATGAAGTACACCATTTTAGAAAAACGATCTACCACCACAAAGATGGAATCATTACCACGTTGTGTGCGCGGTAAATCGAGGACAAAATCCATGCTAATATCAGTCCACGGAGTTGAAGGCACTGGTAAGGGTCGATAAAGACCAGCGTTTGTGGCTTCCCCTTTGCCACGTGGCACACCCTACATCGTGAGACAAACTTCTCCACTTCACGACGCATAGTAGGCCAGAAAAATGAAGCGCTAATCAAAGCCAAAGTACGATCTCGCCCAACATGACCTTCACCATGAAACTCCTCAATCAATTTCAGACGAAGGCTGCAATCTGGTATACACAACTGAACACCTCTAAACACATACCCATCCTCTAACAGAAAAGAGGAATGGGGTCCCTGCAGTAAACTATGATAGATGGGGCCAAAATAAGGGTCATCAGCATAAAGAGAGACAAAGGTCTCAAACCCGGTGACCGCTACCTGTAGCCGCGCTAATAACCCATGCCGCCGACTGAGCGCATCTGCCACACGATTAGAAGAACCAGCCTGATGTTTAATGACAAAGTTGAACTGCTGCAAAAAAGGCAACCCATGATGCATGACGGGCAGATACAGATTCCTGGCTTGACAAATGCTTGAGGGCTTCATGATCGCTGTATAAGACAAATTCTCGCTGAAACAGCTAATGTCGCCAATGGCGAATGGCCTGAACAACAGCATAAAGCTCTGCATCGTAAGTGCTATACCTCCCACGAGCCCCTGCCAACTTCTGACTGAAATAAGCTACTGATTTTCCTTCCTGACTGAGGACAACTCCGATACCCAATTTAGAGGCATCACAATGTAATGCAAAAGGTTTTGTGAAATCAGGCAACGCAAGTATCGGGGCTGAAGTCAGACGCTCCTTAATGATCAAAAACGCTTTCTCAGCCTCGGGTGTCCACTGAAACTTACTCTCCTTCATGCAATTAGTAATGGGAGACATGATGGTGCTGAAGTACTGAATAAATCATCGATAAAATGACGTTAAACCGTGGAAACTCCGCACATCAGAAACTGACTGTGGACGCGGCCACTGCCGAATCGCATCAACCTTAGCTGCATCCACCGTTACCCCACCGGCTGACACAACATACCCCAAAAACAAAACACTATCGGTATAGAACATGCACTTCTTATTGGCTGCAAAGAACTTCTCCTTGCGTAAAACAGTAAGGACTTCCCTTAGATGCACACTATGAGACTCCTCCGACCCACTGTACACCAATATGTCATCGAAGTATACAACAACGCACTTACCAATAAACGGTCGAAGTGCTTGGTTCATCACCCGCATGAACGTGCTCGGTGCATTGGATAGTCCAAACAGCATAACTAGCCACTCAAATAATCCCTCCCATGTCTTAAATGCTGTCTTCCACTCATCACCAGGAGGGACTCTTATCTGATGGTAACCACTTTTCAAGTCCAGTTTGGTAAACATAGTTGCGCCGGCCAACTGATCAAGCAAGTCATCTAGCCTCAGTATCGGAAAGCGATAACGACCTGTTATTTTGTTGATGGCCCTGTTATCTATACACATCCGATAACTCCCATCTTTTTTTGGCACTAGGAGTGCGGGGACTGCACACGGGCTGAGGCTCTCTCTGATGTACCACTTCTGCACCAATTCCTCTACTTGTCTCCTCAATTTCTCATGTTCCACTGGGCTCATTCGATAATGTGGGCGATTAGGCAATGACGCGCCCGGTACCAAATCAATGTGATGTTGCATATCCCGCAAAGGTGGAAGACCCTGCGGAAGGTCATCCGAAAACACATCATGAAACTCAAACACCAAGGCAGCAGCTTTGGGGTGAAAGCCCGTCCCCTCGGCTGCCATAGGAACTGTCGACACTCCTGTCGCCTCAGTTCCCACTAACAACAGTACAACACCTTCTGCCAGCATCTCACGCACAAACAAAGATCGGGAAAGTAGATTACTACTGTCCCCCGTCGAAGACAGACACTGCGTATCTTTGTAAAGTAGTAGTACAATCTTTTTACCCGAAAAGGTGAATGTATATGCATTTCGACGCCCTTCATGGCACACACCCCTATCAAACTACCATGGATGACCCAACAACAAATGACACGCATCCATCGGCACCACATTACACCAAACACTATCACGATACACACTGCCAATAGAAAAAGATACCAACACACGGCTAGTAACACGAATTTCATTACCTCGTCTCAACCACGCTAGGCTATAGGGAGCAGGATGAGGTTCGGTGCTTAACTGTAGCTTCTGCACGGCCGCTTCAGATATCACATTTTCGCAACTGCCCGAATCAATGATGAACCTACACACCTGGTACACGTAGACAGAAAGATATTGTTTCGCTGCAGGTCCTCAGACGACCCCTTAGGCGTAAGGCACGCCCGTTAGACCACCAAAGAGGCCCCGTGTCACCTGTATACACAATTTCAGACTCTTCTCCTTCATTCTCCACATGAACAGGATCGTTAAAATCGGCTTGTGTTGTCCCTCCAATGAACAAACCTGGGTGTGGCTGCCTATGAGATGGACAGTCCTTCCTCAAATGACCAAAACCACCACAACCAAAACATTGACTTCCATGCCCTCGTCCACCAGGAGAAGCCCAGCCACCCGGATTAGCGGTTGGAGGAACCACTGGCCGAGTGTTCCGATCAACGCCCCGACCCCCAGATGTAAAGGATTGGGACGGACCAGATGTGGGATTTGGGGCGAATTGTCAACCCCCACCTCGAGATGGACCACCAGAAATGCCTACTACAGAACGACGTTGTTGTTGATTTTCAGCCTGAAGTGCTCACTGGTGAGCCTCAGCCGGCGAGAACATATTTAGGACGTCTTGCAAATTCAATCGTAGTCCACCAATATAGCGCGCTACCAACTGGTCTTCTGATTCTCCCACGTCATTTCGCGCTATCAGTTGGTAAAACTCTGTGGAATAAGCATCTACAGATCGATTGCCTTGTCTCAAATTCTGCAAGCGCTGATACAAAGTCCTGGAATAATTAAAGGGAAGAAATGCTGCCTTCAACTGTTTCTTCATTTTTTCCCATGACTGGATTTTCGCCTTACCCTGACGGATCCGATTTTGCTTCAATTGCTACCACCACGCAGCAGCACGACCACGCAGACGGGTCACCACCAAAGGTACCCTTTTATTGTCGGGCACTTCTTTGTAATCCAAGATCTCCTCTACTGCCGCCAGCCAATCGAGGAATTCATCTGCCTCAATTCCACCGTGAAATTCAGGTATATCAACCTTGAATCCGGATTCCCATCGCTGAAACGCGTCCTGCTGTTGCACACGAGGCTGTTGAACACGAGGCTGTTAAACACGATCGCCACGTGCCTCTGATAAGGTGTCCTCATCCGACCTCTCCCCTGATTCAGATCCACCTCCACCATCACTCACTGGGGCACGACGTAGAGGAGCAGGAGGTGTTCCGTTCTGCACAACCTCTGCCGCCCACGTCATGAATTGATCAAATCGAATTGTCAACGCCTCAACTTGGTTACGCAGATCTGCAACTTCATCAATCTGGCCACCACGACCACCACGACCACCACGTCCTCTCCCATGCACCATGCTCTGATACCAAAATGATGTAGATTGAATCTACAAACACACGACAACAATAACCAAACGGATTGAATTCAGAAACAAAGTTTTATTATTTCGTGAACAACCAAGAAAGCCCTAGGAGGCGTCTTGCAGCGTCTTAAGTATGAAAGAAAAACTGGGCCAGCAGTCCCAAAATGGGCTGGGCTACAAAATGGAAATAACAAATGTTGAAAATAAATAACACAAAAACTTAAAATGCTATTTTGACACACTAAACGACTTCAAATGCCCAAAAACCCTCGTACGTCACGGCAAAGCAATGAGTTCAATCCGAAACGCTTGCTACCTTTCCGAAATGGGGTTATGGGCCCAAAACGGACACCAAACGCAAAAGTTACATCAATTTCTTTGAAAGCCGGCCATCCAACCATTCGATGTATGCCAATGCCTGTTCCTCCACATAAATCTCATCAATTTGTATCAGCGCATAGAACGATTTCTTATCTCGATGATCTTGGCCTCTTTTAATTCAATGACGTATCTGAATCTTGGATAGAGCATTAGTGATGCCCAAGCCACTTGAATAATGCAATAATCTTCAACAACTTTTTTTTTTCCTTTAGCATCTACAATTTATGCACTAATAAAAACACAATAAATAGAACATTAAGCGCACATTCAACGACTAGTTATTATTATTATTTGATATATATTCTTCTTTTATATCTAACAGATTTTCTAATTGTTCATCATCTGTAGCTTGAAAGGTAATCAGATATAAATTTTTCTGTTGAATGTTTGATACAAGAATTTTTCCTGTCTTGATATTTGTGGCAAGATGTTTTTGATAGAAAATAACTTTATTGTTCCATTGTGCTACAAGTCTAAAATTATAATTTTGTATCTCCATCATGTCTCGGACATTTGTCTTTCATAATTAATCTGTCTAATTTTTATATTGGTGACTATCTTTGAGGAATGTCTAAATCTTTTGGCTTCTTCATATATTTGGATATAATGATAAATTGGAAATACAATACCATTATTTACAAAAGGAGGTCTAGAAATAAATTGGATCATTAAGGGATGGTTTTTTAACTAATCAAGAGTCTATTTAAGTTTGGATGGAAAAATCTAAAAGATCTATTTAAAATATATAGTATCAATCATACCATACTGTAAGGCTGAATAAAAAAGATCTTCTTCTTCAATGATTGTATAATCAAAGTAAATTGTTGGATAATTATGCCAAAAGAAATATGAATTTTTGATAGATAATTTATATCCGGTCCATGTTGGAGAAAATATCGATTTTTATTGTGATAATAGTTTAGAGTTTGGGAGATATCGATAATTTCTTGTATGATTGATTTCTTTAGAATTTCGATTTAATTTTGGCACAATCACCAAAATTTTGTTATAATTCATATGAAGTTCTTTCTTGACATGTAGCTGTAGAATTTGTCAATTCAATACCATGGGACGAATAGCCCCAACTTCCATATGTCCTTGGTTCGACCTCCTAATGAGAATTGAGGTCCTTATGAGGGTGTCTTATCCCTAAGACTTTGCTCATTTATTTAAACTCTCATACTTTATCTGTTTTCTTGAAGAAAAAATTGCTTGTCTATAATTCATCTTCATGATCGCTTAAAATCGGGCTTATCGCTATTGATTTGATGATCCCTATATGTCATTGTCAGGGAGAATGAATTATTGGGGACAGACAAATCAATATAATAGTAGTAGCCACAGATACAGATATAATTCTCAATCAACAAGGTTAATATGTCTTTCTATTTTATCATAATAATTTCTATTAATGGAAGCAATAATGTCCTTATAAATAGATTTCCAATATTCCAGAAGTAAGTTTTTTTCTAAATTTTTCTTGTAATTGAATAATTTCATTTTGATATTTAGTAATGGTCTGTTGTGTGTGTGTGCGTGTGTGTAAAAATATTCCAAAATTTCTAGCCTTTCTTCTAATATATGCTTTTAACAGTTTAAATTTTTAACAACCCTGATCGTATTTTCACAACTATCATAGAGTTTTATATATGAACATGATGGTTGAAATGTGGATGATTGCATGGTTTGTTTGACTCTATCAAATATATGAAAATTAATCCCTATCATCTATCTACAAACTTTTGAACTTTCTTCTAGAGTATAAAATCCCTTAAGTAAAGGATTTAAAAATCTTTTTATTTGTTCAAATACTTCTAGCCAATAATTATATATAACAGGCATTATACCAATGATTACTATAAAGAAACGGATGTTGAAATTTTATAGAATTTTAAATCTTATTAAACATGAAAACTTAATTACGTTATTGTCAAGATCCTCCATGTGAAATCACTAAGAAAATTAATTAATGTGGAACATGAATTGATCCGTTGATTTGTCTCTTGAATTATAATTTTTGAATCTTGTCTTCCGAATATTTAATCTTGATTCTTGATTAAGAATTCTTGAGTTCTTGAATCATTCTTCGTGATTCTTGACTGTAAATTGCCTGTTCTTAATTGTAGGTTTTGGATCTTCCTCTTCATTATACTTTTTCTTTTATTCTTGTGTTGATAGGATAACACAAAAAATGAAATACATATGAATTGAAATCATAACCCTATATATAGTTCTCATATATATTTCGCCCATCATGAAATATAATTCTAAAAGAATTTGATCTCTACACATATAATCTGGTCCACACTTTATTTAGATGTCATAAGCCCAATTACTAAATTCTTTATTAGATCATTTTCATATTGAGTTTAACTTTAAATAGCCTATATACACAATTAATTGCATATGTTGGCCCACATGACAAATTAATAATTTTCCAACAATCTCCCACTTGGGTTACATACGTTACCTTATAAATGGATATAACCTTATGAGCTCAATACTTTTGCTATCATAACCAAATGGTATCTTCGAACAATCTCGTCCATTAATTATGCTAATATAGGATCAAAGCGATCTTCGATACAGTTACCATAACTAAACCCTCAATGATCATTTATATCACTACAATCAAATGGCATTGATCAAGTATGAATGTGTGGCATGGAAATTACATGCAATGTGATATAAACATGCCTATTTTCAACTAGTCCTACCTTATGAGATCAAACCAAAACTTAAGATCACAGTTAACTAAACTGAATACTTTATTTTTGAAATAAATTGAATATTCATGGATGGAATTGTGTGTCCAAAATAGACAATACCCGAATACAAACTCTACTAAACTAACATATCATCAAAATGCAATATGTATGCTCATGAAAGACCTTGTGTAATAGCTCCTCCATTAGCAAGTCCGCAATTATATAATATGTCCTAGTTATTCCATAGAAACCTAAACACTATAAATTAATTCCTTAACAACTAGGAACTTAATGTCTATAAACTTTGACATTATCAAACTCCCGTTGGAATACAAGACTACTATTGTCATAGAATAACTAAAGTGGTCTTTCAACTCCATCCAAAATATGTAGCCTTATGTCAAATTTTTGTAGTCACATTCCATGATCAAAATTATAATATCCAATGATATCCAATTGATCTGATTTCCTTGAATGTGATCATGTGATCCTTAGTTCTATATAAATACTAAATGACCTAATGGGCTGTTTTCCAAATATCCACCCTAGAGTTATTTAAATATCTATTTAGCATTCAACAAATGAATGTCATATCCAAACATAAACAAACGGTAGCATTCATTAAACTCTCAACTGTTGAAGTACAAGAAATTTTGTGTTCTTTCATTTCTTTATGTTTATCCTTAGGGCATTCTAAACTTGTCTCCATTAGTAATAGAATATCACCTGGTTTACATACCTGCATCCCAAATCCTTTAAGAATGTTATCGATATAGCTATTTTGTGATAATCTAAATATACTCCGAGAACGACCCCATTGTAATTGTATTCCGGACGTAAAATAGGCACCGCTAAAATCTTTCATCTCAAATTTCATGATAGAAATCTCTTAGTTTAATCCAATAATACTTTATCATTGCAGGCAACTAGTATGTCATTGAAATCCAATACAAAAATATGCTTACTCCTACTAAACATGTAATATATACAATCATCAACTGAATTCTTCTCAAAATCAAACAAGATAATTATTTGATGGAATTTTTTATACCATTGATGGAAAACGTGCTTAAGCCCATAGATAAATTTCTCTAATTTGTAAACCATCAGATATAGCTTAAGATCAAATGCCATAATAGTTCTAAAAGAGTCTTTCGTAGAAATCAAAGAGAAAGTCTCTTTAATGTCAATGTATTCTTTTTTAGTAAAGCCATTTACCACAAGATGATCATTATATCTTTCCACGTTATCCTTTGAATCCCTCTTTGTTTTAAATATCCATTTGCAGTGAATAGGTTTCGCACCTCAGGCAATGGGATGAGTTCTTAAACGTTTATTGTTACTCATGAACTTTTTCTCTTTATTCATGCCATCAATCCATTCTTAAAAATTATTCCTTTGCATTGCATGATGAAAGTTAATTGATCAGATCTTTTTCCACCAATATAATACCATCTTTATTTTCTTAGAGAAAGACCATAAAATTATTCGAATTACCTTTCTTTTTTCTTTAGTGGATTTCCTTAATGACATTTTTTCTTGAGGTTTTTAAGTTTGTTTTTCGAAAACAATCTTTTGATTGTGTATGAGAGATTTTATAATATTGTTTTAATTTGAAATTGCTTCTTGAATAAGATCTGGAGCAAGAATTTGTTCCTAGTCCAGATCACAGTAATTGCAACCGAAAAAATATTTATATATTCCTCCTCAAAGAAAAATTCCTAACATTATCTTCTCCCGCAAACTTTACATCCTCATAAGACTAGGTATTCCCATTTCAAAAATGGACTTTGTAGTAGGATCATAAAATTTGTAATCCCTTGACCTCACAGAGTGTCCAATGAAATAATGACTTATAGTTCTGGTATCCATTATTTTTTTTTCTTTCATTATGCCTATAAAGCCTTTCCTCAGTTGGAAAACCCCAAATGTGCAAATGTTTCACACTAGACTTTTTGCATATCTAAAATTCATAAGAAATTTCCACAGTTGCTTTATTTGAAACTCTGTTGAGAATATCAGCTGTAGTTTTTAATGATTCTTCCCAGAGAGATTCTGGTATGGTGGAATGACTAATCATACTCCCCATGTTCATAAGTGTTCTATTTTGTCTTTTCAGCGACACCATTCACGCGAAGAAAATCTGCAATGGTGTACTATAGGACGATTCCACATTCCTTTACAAATTTAACAAAAGGCCTTGGATATTGTTCTCCTGATTTGTCATAATTGTCATAGTATTCACCACCACAATCAGATCTAAAGTGTTTTATTCTTTTACTGAGTTGATTTTCAACCTCAGCCTTATTTGCCTTGAACATGTCTAGTATTTAGGATTTTTCATAGATGAGATATAGGTTGCCATAGTGAGAAAAATCATCTATGAACATAAATTGTCGATCAATTCAAGAAGCCAAAAGATGTTGCCCACAAATATCCGTATAAATTAGTTCTAAGACGTCCAAAGTTTTATTGGTACCTAATCTCCATTTGTTTGTTTATTTTTCATTAATGTGATTAACATAGACATTTGAGTCAAAAAAATTAAGGGAATCAATAATTCCTTCTAATATAAGATTTTCCATTCTCTTTTAGAAAATGTGACCTAATTGCTTATGTCATAATAAAGTGAAATTCCAATTGGTTAATTTATGTCTAATACTATGTGAATTCACATGCAATGTTTCTTTATAAGAGGCAACCATAGTAAGTAGATATAGGTTATCGTAACATCCAACCCATAATATTTGAATTAAAAAAGACTGAACTTACTATTTTTGATACAAAATTAACCGAATTTGTTCAATGTAGAAATAGAAACCATATTTCGTTTAAAAAGACAGTACCTCGAATGCCTTTTTCAAATTAAATAATAACCAATTTTTACTAATAACCTAA